>NC_058132.1:287539568-287590401 GCF_016433145.1 Gracilinanus agilis
CTCCCTCTCTCTCTCTCTCTCCCCCCCCCCCTCTACCACACCCCCTCATTGCTCTGTTGGTCTTAGTTGTTTATTTTCATCCTTGAGGAAGAAAGCAGCACACATGATCCAAGCAATCCTAGCCCTGTCCAGTATAGAGACTATACTCTAGTATTAGAGAATAGCTCTGTTTTGTTATTAGGAGGGCAAAGTCTGCTGAATACTTTTTCAAATGCAATAGCAGATTCAAAATGCCTATTTTTATTATAATAAATTACTATTTTCTAGATTACATGTCAATGCAATTTTTAAAATATGTTTTCTGATATTTTGTAATCCATATTCTCTTTCACTCTCCCATATCCTTCCCAAGAGGTAAGGTAAGATGATATAGGTTGTGCATATATTATCATATAATACATATTTCCATGTTCATCATAATGTGAAAGAAGACACATATTGCTTACACTAGAAAAGAAATCATAGAGGAAATAAAGCAAAGAACAGTATGTTTCATTTTGCTTTCAGGCTCTGTCCTCTCTGTGGTGGTGGATATACTCTTTTTGCCACAAGTCCCTTTGAGTTGTCCTGGATCCTTGCGTGGTTGATAATAGTTAAATCATTCACAGTTCATCATTATACATTAATGTTGTTATTGTATACAATGTTCTCTTGGTTCTCCTCACTTCACTTTACATCAGTTCATAAAAGTCTTTCCATGATTTTTGTGATCATCTCGTTTGTCATTTCTTAAGGTTCATTAGTATTCCTTTACAATCACTTACCATACTTATTCAGACATTCCTCAATTGCTGGAAATCGCTTCAGTTTCCAGTTCTTTGTCACCACAAAAATCACAGCTATATTTTTGTACTAGGAACTTCTTTCCCCTTATCTTTAATCTATGCGGTACAGATATAAAGTAGTATTTCTGGGTATTTATTCACAGTTTGATGGACTTTGAGGAATGGTTCTAGATCAGTGATGGGCAAACTTTTTAAAGAGGGGGCCAAAGGAAAGAAAATGCTCATCTGTCAGTCTGTTTCTAAGGCAACTCTTGTATTGTATCCAACTCATTGTATTCATCAGAGTAGGAATAAAGTCATACTGCCAGATAGAACATTTCAGGGGACCACATCTGGCCTGCGGGCCATAGTTTGCCCATCACTGTTCTACACTGTTCTTCAGGATGGTTGTATCAGTTCACAGCTCTATCAGCAGTGTTTTAGTGTCCCAATTTTTCTGCATCCCCTCCAACATTGATCATTTTCTTTTTGTTGGTCATGTTAGTCAATCTGATGGGTATGATGTAGTACCTCAGAGTTGTTTTTATTTGCCTTTCCCTAATGAATAGTGATTTGGAGCATTTTCTAATATGACTAGTTTTAATTTCTTTCTCTGAGAATTGCCTGTTCATATCCTTTGACCATTTGTCAGTTGAGAAATATTTTGTATTTTTATAGATCTAAGTTTTCTATATATTTGAGAAATGAAGCCTTTGTCTGAGATATTTGTTATAAATATTTTTTCCAGTTTTTTTTTTTTGCCTTTTAATACTGGTTACATTGCTTTGGTTTGTGCAGAAACATACTATCTCTTATAAATGTATTTCTATTAGTTTGTTTTCCATTTAGTAATATGAAACCTAAAATCAGTCTCAATAATTTGATGGTTTTACTCCTATCAAACTCAATATTTTTAGCCTTGTCCATCTCTCTGTGACTCCATCTGGGTTATTTTTTGTTGGCAAAGATACTGGAGTAGTTTGCCATTTCCTTCTCCAGCTAATTTTTCAAATGAGGAAACTGACTTACCTAGAGCATACAGGTCTTTAAGTGTCGAAAGCCAGATCTGAATTTAGGAAGATGAGGCCTTTTGGCACCAGGTCTTGCACTCTAACCTTTGCACTACCAACCTGCCCCCAAAACTGATCACTCGAGAGGATAAAAATCACTAATCTTCAATAGCCCCAAATGGTTTGGAAGAGAACTATTGAATGTTGGGTATATACATTGTATATATTTTCTGTACATTTTACCTAGATTTTGTTGCTGTTTTTATTATAATCATTAATACTGACATAGTTGTTATACTATGTAGTCTAATTGTGTCTTTACTTTGTATTATTCTGTATATGTATTTTTTGCATTTCTTTATAATTTTATTTGTTATGGTCATATTAATTTTTAAAAAGACATTCTTTTTTTTTTACTTATAGAAGGCCACCTACATTTTAAATAGATGAAGGCATACATGCATAATAGGAGAAGCCGTTTACAGACTGGAATTACTATTATTATGTATCCAAATCCCACTGGATTGGCGGTGGTACAAAATTAGGAAAAAGAAAAAAGAATTTTTTTACAATATGTTTGACATCTTGGTGGTGGTTGGAGAAGCCAGCAATTGGACTTATTCTTCTAATGTAAAATGAAGCAAAAGTCTATTTATTTTGGTAGAATCTATTAAAATATGGCTGCTGAGATGTGCCTTGAGTGAATGTACCCAACACTTACTCTTTTAAACTATTGATACAAAAAGCATTTCCCTTCAGTAAGCAAACTTCCAGAAGGACCAATAACCTAATATAATATACCCAATAGCAAATATTTGCTCAAAAAATACTGAATTTTTGTAGTCATTTTTTAAGCATGCAAGCATATTATATCACATGACCAACTATAATTCAGTTGTACTAGTTTGGCCAAAACGATAAACCTCAGAGACTTAAGCTTTATAATGAAAATAGATCTCTGGGACAGCCTAAGGTGAAGTTTGCTTAGGGATAGTACACTATTATCCATTTATGTAGCATCATATCAATTTCATAGGTTTTCTGGTTATTAAAAGTCATGTAAGATGCAGTATTTATGGTGGTTAATGATCAGATCTGGAGAAAATTATAAAAATCCATCTATACTGTATAATGCAGAGAACTAGACCTCATTTGTATTTATATCAGTTGCTTGATTTAATTTTTGATTAGAAAGAGGTTTTTGTTAATAAAATACAGGAATACATTATCCCTCTCCCCTTGCTTTCCTTCCCTTTCCTCTTCCCCTTAGGTTTTACGTTATCATTTTGTCTAATTATTAGAAATGATGAGGCCATATGGTAGTGCAAACCACAAAAAAGAAGGGAAAAAACCCCTTATGTTTACAATGCAAAAAAAAAACCCCTCCCCCCAGTGATAACTATCTTTTTTTTTCTTGAGACAGGATCTCTTCTGTGAGCATGGATATGAAAAATAAGCTAACTTTTAATGCCTGAATTTCCTGCAATAAGAGGTTGAATAAAGTTGGATGTTACATCTCCAGTTTGTCTCTGTTTTGAAGATATGAAGGTAAGAATAAAAGCATTCTTTTTACAAAGATAAAGAAATGTATTCTCTTTGCAAAGCTAAAGTCTTCCCATATTCACTTTACTCCCAATACTTAATAATTAATGAATAGTTTTCTGATTAAAAGCTATTTTGATCATTTTGCTAAATCAGATCATTTTATGGTCATAAATAAGTTCATTTTGTGATGAAAGTCATACTATAATGAATGAACATTGATTTTATTACATTATTTAAGTAATGCTTGAATTCACTCTTCTTGAAAGTAAACAATATTAAAAAGTAAACAAATTATTTTAATGAGGCTTTTTATATTATTCCTTTTTAGCCTTCAAGGTTATGACAGGATGAATGGTTTCGAAGAGCAAACAGAGCATTAAATGTCTTGAATTTTTTTAAGTTTAAATTAGTATTGTTGACCTACTATTGCTATTTGCTAAAGATTTTTGAGTGTTTTAAAAGGCATAACTTTTAAAATATCTTAACATACATAGTTTATTCTGAACATTATGAGTGCTAAATGAGCTTTCTGGATTGAGTTGAACTCCTAATAAACATCTATAATATTTCTGAAATTATGTGGTATGTTTATTTTTATCAGATATTCTCTATAGCCTTTGATATTGCAGATCAACTTCTTGTCCTGAGTACTCCTCTCTAGGTTCCCATGAAACTGCTTTCTTACTTGGTTCTCTTACCTTTTCAAAACTTCTAACAACTCAGTATCTTTGTTTGACATTCACCTAGGACAGCATTTGCAAACCTTTTAGAGATCATGTGCCCAAACTGCATCTTCAAACTGCCTGTGAACCCCCTGCATTACCTCAGAAAATAGAGGGAGGAAGTGTTTGCACTGGGCTGATGAACAGAGAGGAGGGGCATGTGAACACTATCCCCAGGTGAGGTAGAGAGGGGGAAAGGAGTAGTCCCCTCCAGAATGCTGGGTGTTATGTAAAGGATGGCAACATGGAATCCCACAAGTGTCACATCTTTGCCAATGCTGACTAAGGTCATATTCCCTAACCTTGGTGTCCCTAAAGTTGTCTCAGTCCCTTTTTTCTTTTTTTAGATCCCTTTAGTCTGTCTTAGAATTGATAGTAAATATAAATTCCAAGGCAGAAGAACAATAAAGGCTAGGCAACTAAAGTTAAGTGACTTTCCGAGGGCCACACAATTAGGAAGTGTCTAAAGCCAGATTTAAACCCAGGACTTCCCATCTCAAGGACTGACTCTCCCCACCTAGCTGCCCTGGCCCTTTTTTCTTCTCCTTTAATGATATCAAACTTAGTGAAGTCACATCAACTCCCATGGGTTTGATTATTATCTGTATTATAATATCCCCTAGGGCTTTATCTCTAGTTCTTGTCTCTCTCCTGAGCTCCACTTCATTAGGAATTGTTCATGGGACATCTCAAGCTGAAAAACTCAAGTATCTCAAACTCAATGAATCCAGGCTTAGAACTTGTGATCTTCACTCTTCCCTCACATACATCTAGAACTACCATCAACCATATTTCTCTACAACTAGTGAGGGCACTTTCACACTCCTATCCTTTTGGGTTTCCAACTTTTGTATCATTTTGACTCCTCTCACACATTCTCTTTTGAGGAGTCACATCTTCAAAAACACAGTCCTCTCCCAGAAGTCACATCTCCACTCTCCAAATGAAGTTGTCAGAAGATAAATCATAAAAAATCTCAAGCACCTGTGCAAGACACGGACACTCCAACAATCTAATGAGTACATAGAGATTGACCTAACTTCTCATCTGTTGCCAGACTCTTTCAGCTAAACCTCCAAATTCCTTGCTTAATCCATGCTTGCTGGTTATACTCACTTTCCTCACCCTTGCCACTTCATACTCTTAATCTTTTGCCAGAACAATCCTTCTCCTTGCCCTGTTGATTTGACTCTTTACTAGATGTTTCCATTTGGTTCTGTTGATAGCCTTTTCTACTGGGATGCAAAATGGCAGAATGGATCTGGGTTCAAATTCAATCTAAAAATTTATTATATGACCCCAGGCATATCCTTTTACATCTTTATGCCTCTGTTTCCTCATTTATAGAATGAAAGGGTGCAACATCTACTAAGTTTCTTTCTAATTCTAGATCTATGATCCTATTTTTGCACAACTTTTTGCACAAGCATTTCCCTCACCTTCTTCCATTCATTTAAATCTAGGTTTCCTCTTTCCTTAAATTTACTTTCTTTTATGACTGATTCACTTGGAAAAAAAGCAGAGAACACTCATTCCTATCTCATCATAGCTCAATAGTCTCTCTTCTTTAAAAATGCATACCTTTGTTATACATACTCAAAAATTAGTCAGACAACAAGTATTTAATAAGTAATAACTATGTGCCAGACACTATGAAAAGTCTTGGGGATACAAATACAAACAAAAAAGGAGCAGTCCCTATCTTAAAGGAGACAACACATTCAAGGAAATATAAAAGCGAGAGGAGGTAAGGGGATGATGGCTAAGTCCATAGAATAATGGATGGTTGATCTTTTTCCAAAATAAAAATTCCAAGAAAAATCCACCAATAGGAATAGGAACCTGCACAATTAGAGTCAGGAATGAGCTGAGGCACAGGGACATAGTCTTGACTATGAGTAATGAGTAGTCTGGGAATCTTCTCCAAATTGGAAGACTCCACCAATGGGAGAAAGGGCCTGTAGGAGCAGTCAAGAGGCAATTGAAGCAGGATAATCTACTGACTTCAAAGATAATCAAACATGTGAATGAATCATAGTCCTTTTCTCTACCCTATTCCTAGCCATCATACTTAACAACTTCAATATCTATTTCAGTTCTAAATATAATATCCTATGTTCCCATCCTTTTGACCTCCCAAGCTTCAATGGTTCTACTGCACACTATTGTTCAATCTTAGACACTTCTATCTATGAGAAAGGGAATGAATATGTAGCAAGAAGTGGGTGAAATAACTTAATTTATCCCTTTTTCTTTTAATTTCAGCAAATAATTTCCTCTACTACTTTTGAGAGAGTTCTCATCCATCAATTACTCATTCAACTTACTTTCTTTTCCTCTTTAAAAAATAGGTTTCTTAAATTTTCTTCCTATTTCCAAGTTTGTCCTTTTCCAAGTCTAATGCACTTTAGAAAACATATTTTAAATGTCATTTACTGCTGCAATTTATAGTATATCCTGTTAGTTATTTCCTCTTTTTTAAAAAAATTCAACAATGAAAAAATAAACCATTTAAAAATGAATTTGTTGATACTTTTAATTTTGACCAAATAATCAAACAAATGCCTTGACACAGTATGTTTTCCAAAAAATATATTATCATAAAATATTTTATTATTAATAGAAAGGATCACAAGATCACGGTAGAGTTGAAAGTGACTATCGTAGCCATATAGTATAACCTTATTTTACAAAAAAGGAAACCGAGATCCAGAGAAGTAAAAAGACTTTACAAAGTTATATAAGTAGTAGGTATCAACTATTCTGACCATATGTTCTGAAATGTTTCATCATCTATAAATTGCAGGGCCTGGATTAGTTCATTTCTAGGATGCTAAAGCCAGACATCTTTTGCTCTTACTATAACTAAAATTATTCACCCCTGAGATAAAATCTGTGAAATTCTCCTTGATATGCAATATAACTAGATTTCAGCTTTATAAAATTTTTAACATAGGATACCTGAATAGAGAGATTTGTTCTTGCATTCACACCCTAACCCCAAAGCCATGGCTCTGGGCACATTTAGTCTCTAGGCCTCCTGAACTCTAAAGTTTAAAAATAAAAAGGTAACCAGAAATTTAGGTTCACTGGTCAATTTGGTATATGTTAATCTCTGTTCATGCTTATCTGCAAATTTCTCTATATGGATAGACTAATGTATTCTGTGCAAGTCATTCACACAATAAGGTAATAAATAAACCATTATTAAATGCCAAAGAAACAAAAGGAGGCAAAGGGCATCTCTCCTCTTAAGGAATTTATAGTCCAGTGGGGGAGACATGCCAAGTAACCTATATACAAGACAAATAGGAAATAATTAAAAGAGAAAAAGAACAAATTAAGAGAGATTGGAGAAAGTTTCCTTTAGAAGGTGAAATTTTAATTGTGATTAAAGAGAGCTAGGAAGGCAAGTACTTAAGAGGGAAGAGAAAGAGCATTCCAGGTATGGTCTACAGCCAGAGAAAATGCTGGAGCCTAGAGATGGAGTGTATTCTTACCAGAACAGCCAAGAGGCTAGTGTCACTGGATCTAAGATTACATTAGGGAGAAAATTTAAGAAGACTGAAGGATTAGTACTGAAATTCAGTATTTATTACTCCCAGTAAGTCAATTAATTTATTTGAACCTAAGTTTCCTCATCTGTAAAATGGAGGAAGAGGCATTAGGTAAGATATCCTCTAAAGTCCATTCCAACTCAAAAACTATGATCTTTTGTACATTGGCACCATTTATATTAGTCATTCCAAATACAAAGATTAAAAAAAAATACCTGCCTCAAGGATTTGTCGATTCTATTGGGAAGATATGGCATGTTCAAAAATAAGAAAATACAAGATAATTTGAGGAGGGAGAGAACTCTTTAAGCAATAAAAGAGCAAGAATGCCTTCATGTAAGGAAGAATCCTTAAACTGAGCCTTTAAGAAACGCAGAGGTAAAGTTAAAGTGTCTTCTCAGTAAAAGCTCAAAGATGAGAGAGGAAATATTGAGTTTGGTGAGTTGGGTTGGAACACAAAGTGGAACAGGGTGGGCAGGAATATGATGTAGGTCTGGAAAAGTAGGGAGGATCTGGATTGTGGATGGCTTTAAATGTCAGAATGAAGAGTTTACATTTTATGTTAGGAAAAAGACTAATAGGACAATAAGGTCAGCACAGCACATGAATACATATTTCCTAGTGTAGAGGGCGACTGGTGGTCATTTTCTTGGACTGTTGTCTATTAGCATATTTTCTCTTCTTTGAATGCCTAGATTAGCTCAGTTCCCACCTAGCATTCAAGCACCTCAACTGCCCCAATGGACTGAACCAAGCACATTTGGGATATCTCAACATGTGCATAACTTTTACATTTTTCAGTCCCATTCTATCATCAGTCATGAACAGTTTCAAATGGCTTCTTGGATGAAAGGGAGGAATTCCTAGGAGCCCCCTCACCCCAACACAATGAAACATGTGCGAGCATGTGTTAAGTGGGTAAGAACAAAAATTCCAAAAGTTTATCATAAAACTCTTTCAAAATAAACCACATTATCTTTAATCAACGCTTGGCAATCAGCATATCATCTCTTTGAGAAAGGGCTTGGTCAATGTGGTCAATCCCACTAACGCACTAATACTCACTTAGAGTCAGATCCAAGAACAGAACTAGTAAGACAATTCAGGCTTTATAAACAAAAGCTCTTAACTCTCATCTCTATTACCATAGTGCACATTTGGTTCCTGCCCTAAATTCCCTTTGAAGACAATGAGTGCCTGGAAAAAAATAAATAAATAAGGGCACTGAAAACAGAGCCAGGAGTACTGTGTTAGTACTGCCAAGATATGTTTACCATTTCTACTTTTTTCTTCTAAAAGTCAAAGAGTTTGTGATTTTTGCAACAGTTCTGAAGACTCAATTACCTCTGAACTGAAGAAACCTAATTAGTGAGTTGGATTTTTAAATATTCTGCATAACCTAAAATGGAGTTTTCTCCCACCTGGATAAAATTAAGCAGTTGATAAGTGCATCTCCTGGTAAGAGAGATTTAAGGGGGGAGAAAATAAACTAAACCAAATGCTTTAATTTGGAACCTAATCTCTCCCATTAGCCCAGCACATTCATATAAACTCAGCTCCAACAGTATTCTTCTCACTCAGCAGGACAAAGATGATCTTCTCAGCAGCAAAGCAAGAGCAATGCAAACAATTTCCCTTCATTTCCCCACCTCCCCCATCAAGATTCATCCAAAGAAAGAACCAAGAGGGTGGCATTCCAATAGGCGTGTGTGTGTGTGTGTGTGTGTGTGTGTGTGTGTGTGTGTGTGTGTGTTCCCCCTGTTCCACATTGCCCTTAAGGTTACTTCATTCCCTTAAAAGAGATTATCTTAAACTTACCCTGGCCAAAAAAAAAAACAAAAACAGAAAAAAAAACCATGACACATTTCTGCAACAGTCAAAAGTAGCTCACTACAAAAGACTCAAGTATATTTAATTTATTCATAATTAATTTCCTGATTGGACCACATCAAAACTCTGAAACCAGCTGGCCACTTGGGGATAAAGGGCTATTGCAATTATCAGAACAAACCAAATGCCACCTTTTGTTCTTCCTCCAATCTCCTCCTTTAATGAATATCCCTTAGTGAAAGATTTTATGTTTCACATTTAAAGAGGATTACATAGGAAACATGACTCATGGCTGGAGAGCAGAGAACTCTCCAGCATTTCGTTACCTGCCAAATATAAATTAGGTTATTGTTTTTGACTCCTGCCAGGCATGCACCTTTCCCAGCTACCCATCACTTCAACATGGTATGGCAGGCTAGCTCCGGTCTTGGGAGCCATTCACAATTAGATGCTGTCAAATATGTCCTTGGTCCTTCTGCAGTAGCATACTCTCAATAACTTCCTTTGTATTTAAGATACTGTATAGGAGTTTGCTAGACACAGCTACCCTGTGATAGCACTGAAGGGGTATGTTCCATTACCCTTCATGTTCTGACTCAAAATCCTAAAGACAGACATCTGTGGCCTCTCCTCCAGGTACGATTCCGAGGCAATACGAATTTCACTTTTTAGTAGCTATTGGTTACAGGAATTATATTAGTTGTATCAGATGGAATCATAAGAAATACTCAGCCAGGTCAGCTGGATATGGTGAGTGTCACACATAGACTAAGATAAAAAATCACTTTGCTAACTTACAGTGTTTCCCCACTGGTACACCCTATATTAAGGTACCATTTATAAACAGTTGATTATTATTTATTAATGTGTGAAGCTCTTTATTGCATGCTGGATAACAACTTAAATTCATGTATTAAAGATGCACATACATGGTTTAATACGATTTACGTCTCATAATATTCTTTACAACAGCTTCTCATAGCCTCATCCATTAAGCATTTATTACTAATGCATTTTATAACATACTTTATAATACATTATTTGAGCAAGTAGGTGCATTTAGCGATCATTTCATAAATAAGAATAAAGCATTTATAAATGGCACCTCAATTTAAAGTGTTACCTTCACATTACCAGATAGCCACTCACCATTCATCTTGCTTTGGAATTATTCTCCAAATGCATCACTTAATAAAACAGACACTAAGTTCCATTCCCTCTTCATCTGATTAAAACTTTATTGAGTCATTTCCTGAATCTATTTTCAAAATGTTGGAGGCTTGAAGGCATGGTGAGATTTTTGATGATATAAAACTTAAATTCAATAATATTTCTGAAGAGATGAGAGCAGTGAAGAGATAACTACTTACCAGATTAGAATGAGCTTGTTGCTTAGACTCTTTGTAGAATTCTATTTTCCGATTAGAAAGGACAATCCAGGAAGTAGACCAGTTTTTCCTTCAAAAAATAAAAGCAAAATAAGTTTATAAACTGAATAAGTCATATCATAATTGTAACTCTATGAACTTTGGAGACTGGGTACAAATTGTTAAAGGAAAATTTTATCCAGCTCTTCAAGATGTTATATATTAAGTACTGATTAGTACATATTCAAAAGCCACATTGGAAATAGGAAAAATATTCCATACTAATAAAAACTTGGGTGCTATCTACTCTGTGAAAGCTCATCTTCCCTTGTAGATGAAAGTGACTTTTTCCTCCTCGGATTTTTAAATAGTACTTTGCACTTTCCATAACCCTTTATTTAACTCTTCCTTGTATCATACATATTGGTTCCCTCTTATTATATAGTAAGAACTTTGAAAACACATAGTATTTATTGAATGCATGACTACAAAGTATTCTTTTCTAGGGATTTTTTCCTTTAAATGACAAAGAAGTTTAATTCTTGAATCTTCCTAAAATCTTGATTTACTACTAGAAATATCACTTATATAAATAAGAAAAAAAAAAACAAATCCAGCATGATCAAGTTTTCACAGTAAGGCAAAGGATAGAAATATGTCAGAAACTTTAGCTGTCCTATTAAGTCTGCTCATTGGATAATAAGATTCAGACTATAAGTCATAATAAAAATAGGACCTTAATTTTTAAATAAAGTTTTATTTGTGGTTAAAGTAGGGTTTTAAGGACAGAGGTCTTGGAGAGTACAAAGAGTTTCTCTCAAAAAAGCATATAGTGACAAGAAATAATCTATCTCTCCATCAATCAAAAGTACTGAATGTATAGGCTGAATTTAAAAAGGAGATGATTCCCAGATCAATCCTGCCTGTTAATTTGGTGATCAAGAGCAATATTATTCTTACAATTCATGGAATTAATCCTGAAAGAAGAGAACTTCACAACCATTTAGTTCACTCTGTCCTCCTCCTCCCCACTCCTTTTCAAGGATGAGGAAACTGAGGCCAAAAGTCAGATAGTCAGTTCATATCAGAGTCAGGATGAGAGATGAGGTAACTTAATTACTAACCCAATGCTATTCCTAATACATCATATTTTCTCATTTTAGGATCATAAAATGGAGATTTAGTTCGCACAAACAAAAAAGAAGTTTATGAAAATTATTTTAGGTGACCCCCCCAGGAAAATCTACAAAATATTTTTGCAATTCAGTTTTACAACAACATTCTACCTTCATTTCCTCTTTTTTTTTAATTTAAACTTACTGGCTTGATTGAACACATATTGGTTCAATAAGGGTAATCTTTTCAAAAGGAAATTGGCTCTTGAATTTTTCAAACTGTAAAATTGGGTTAAAACTTCAAGAACTATACGTGTTTTAGGCATTTGTTACACACAATTTATATGAACTACATAGTCTTTAACCCATTTGAAGTCAATTTTTTTCTGCCTCTCCTTATTTCTGGACTTGAAATTATTCTCCTCCTGTATCAAAACTAATTTGAGTGTCCTTTGCATCATGCTCCATGCTGAAAAGCCCAATGCACTCAACATTATTGCTACAGATGACCATCTAATGGCCTGTTGTGACTGATTCAGGGTAAATTCTTCTGCTCTGTGGTGGAAGCAGCAGGATAAGCTCCCAAGGCACCATCAGGATCTGAGACCAACTCTCCATTGATGACTTTTGTGAGAAAGTGGTTGCTTTGGATTATGGGCAGTGAGAGCTTTCAATACTTAAAATGACTCTTTCATATATGCTTTTTGTCTGCTTTGGACCAACCCCTATGTTTAAATATTGTGTCACATGATTTGTGCTGACTTAAGGGAGAATTGGTAAAAAGAGGGACTCATATGTTGTAGATTCCATTAGAAGGGTATGCCTTGAGTATATACCATGGTCTTGGCAGCAGCCAATGAAAGGAAGGCTTTGCTACTTTGTGGTATCACAGAAAGAAGGACATAGAGAGACAACCAAATAGAAAAGGAGTTGAAAGACTGTTTTATTTTCTCTTGTTTTCATTGCTCTGCATTTCATGACTATAAGTTAACAGGCCATTTTTAGAAATACTGATTTGTGCTTTGGGATGTTTTTTTAGCTTGAACCTTTTAGTTTAAGTTTAGAGAGTTACAGCATGAGAGTCTCTCCCATTATCAGCACTAGCTAAAATATCTTATACATTTGTCAGAGTTCAGTACACCTTAAAAAAATCTCAAGTTCTAAAATTTAAAAGATGAGTAAGTTTATAAGGCTTTTGTGTACAGCTTAAATTCAATTCAAATTAAATTATTTTTAACATTCCTGCTGAGTAATTATCTGCACATTTAAGGCACTGAATAGGTGATACAAAAAGGAACAAGACCAAGATCAGGAAGTCCATCCCCATCAGAAACTTACAATTTAGTAGGTATAGGTAAGACAAGTACCCAAATAACCATAATACATTGAAGAAAATCATAAGTATTTAAAAGAAATGTAAAAACTGCTATGAAAGTCTCAGGAAGAAGATATTACATCCTTTGAGTGGTTTCAAGGGGAGCTTCATGGAAGAGAAGACACTTGAACTAGGTCTTAAAGGTTGAGTAGGGTTTCAACTGGTAGATATGAGAGAATTCTAAGGGACAAGAATAAACACTATTAGAATAATGAAAAAGAAGTGGAGAATCATAGGTTGTGCTTGGGAAACAATAAATAATACAGTATAGCTTTATAGTTGGGTACATTTGAGAAAGTAGTAGAATGTGATAACTTGATTGTTGTAGGGCAATCCTTTGCCTCTTTCTGACAAAAGTGGTCCATATCTCCTACTCTCACTGGGACCTTCAAGCTCACATTTTTCCTCCCAAACCCTAATTTCTGGGCATGTTCTTACTAAGGATATTAAGACCATTTATAATAAATTATCTCAGCTCTCTTCTTTAAGTCTCTCATTCTTCTAACCCATCACAGAAATGGGATTCCTTTAATCTTACCATCTGTATCCTTAAACTCACTCTTACCTCTTTCCCCAGTAACCTTACTCCATCATTCATTCCCTTCCTGTGATAAGAGCTAAGGATACAAATAGGAAAAAGAGATAATCCTTGCCCTCAGAGAGCTTATAGTTTAATGGGAGAAGACAACACAGAAAAGGAAGCTGAAAATGATGAGAGGGGAGTCACTAAGGGGTTACTAGCAAAGAGACATGTTCTGTGGAATGGAAGCCAAGTAGAGTTACTGATGGTGAATATAGTTATCAGAAAGGTTTGGAGCCCTGGAAGATTTAGAAGGAGTTTAGTGCTCCACTCTCTAGCCTTCCAGTTAGAGAGAAGAGGCAACTAAAATTAAGTTAAGAAGTTCTAGATCAGTGATGATGAACCTTTTAGAGCTCCACCCCAACCCCCAGACACTGAGTACCATGCCCTCCCTCCTTCTTTCCCTCCTTGCCCCAGACAGGGGAAGGAGGAAGCACTCCAATTGGGCTGCTGGGCAGGGGGTGGCAGGTGATGAGAGATGCATGTGGAGAGGGGGAGGAGAGTGGCTCGAGTGCTCTGCTCCCCTCCAGCTATATCACACTATGAACTCTCTGCTCCCTCAAACCTAGCTCCTCTCTAGCTCTACTATGGGAATCGCCTTCACCACAGACTCAATAGGCTGCCATCAGCATCACCCCCTTACATGACATGTGAGCCCCCAGCACCTCAACCTGCCAGGGCAGGAGGGAAGTGAGGCATATGGAGAGGGGGAGAGGAACAGCTCCACCCTGAGTCCATCTGGTTTTCTAGTAAAAAACTCTGGTAGTCGACTGCAGGCATGTGCACAGAGAGGGCTCTGCATACCTTTTTTGGCACACATACCATAGATTCATTATCATGGGTCTAGTCTAGAGCCTTGTTGGTGAAGCTATGGAGGTTTTCCTTTTCCACAGGGCCTGAACATATTTTTTGCATGCCCTGCCCCTCCGTCTAACCACCCAATATGAACACTTCCTCCCTTTGCTCTCTGGGGTAATGTGTGGGGCTCAATGGCAGCTTGAAGTTGCACTTTGGGTATGCAATCTTGAAAACATTTGCCAATGCTGCCCTAGAGTATCCACACCTTTCCATACATCTTTAGTTTCTCCCTCTCTCTGGATTCTTTTTCCTTGGCCTACAAATATGCTCAGATCCTCTCCATTCTTTTTTTAAAAACCATTTCTTTCCTCTGCTATTCCTTTAAGCATACTTCCTTTAAGCATACTATCTTCTCATTTCTTTTTACCTCTTCACTAATGAACTTCTGGGATAAATATGCCTCTTGCACTATCTTATCATTCCCCATTCACTCCTTCCTCTAACACTTATAATCTCACTTTTCCCTTCACTGTTCTATTTAAACATTTCTTTCCAAGGTCAATAATGACCTTTTCCTTCCCCTCTCTTTAAACCTAATGTTCTTTTTTCTGCCCTCATCTTTCTTTATTGGTGACCATACCTCCTTCTTTGGTGTTCTATTCTTTTGGTTTCTGTGACACTGCACCTTTAAGGTTCTTCTCTTGCTTTCCTTTTTAACCAATTCTTCTCAGAATTCTTGAGACTCCCCTCTACTCATATCTTAAATGTGTGTACTTCCAAAGGTTCATTTCTTGGCTTTCTTCTCTTGGCTTTCTGTTTTATTTACTGGACTCTATCTCTCATTCTTCCATATGACTTCTGCCTTTTTCTGACATTAAAATCTCTTCACAACCTGTTCTTCTTACCTTTCCAGTTTTCTTATTCTTAACTCCCTTTTGGGCCCATCAAATGGTAGATGGTTAATAAATACTTGTTGATTGATACGGATAGTTCTCCAATATCTGTCTTTGTCTCCAAATCTCCATAGCCTTGAAACTGTATTTCCAACTGCTTGCTACTTGAAACGTAACTGATTTCTCAAACAACATCTAGGAAAAATGTCACCTTGCTTCCCTTTATGAGCTGCTTCTTCTCCTAGAAATTTCATTTTTGTTGAAGGTACATCATTACTATTCTCTCAGTAAACCAGATTATAGTTTACTGATAAAAGTTTTGGACTTGGAATCAGGAGGACATGAGTTCAAATCCAGCATCAGACATTTATGAGCTATGGGACCCTGGGCAAGTCTTTTAACATTATTTGTCTCAGTATCTCATCTGTAAAATGAGCTAGAGAAGGATATAACAAATCACTCTGTTATCTTTGTCAAGAAATTCCCAAATTGTGTCACAAAGAATGAGACAAGAATGAAACAATTGAACAACAACAAAAATTGTCTTAAATGTTGAGTCAGTTTTGACTTTGCTCTCTCCCATTCAAATGGCTGCCAAGCCCTGACTATTATTTTTCTGAAAAATCATTTCCATCTGTCATTTTATTTTAATTTCCACTACAATCTCTTTAATTCAGGCTCTCATTCCCTCTTGCATGCATTGCTGTAATAGCCTCCACAGTATAGATTGTTGCCTCCAGTTTATTTTTCTCTAATCTCTACACATCCCTGCCAAATGATCTACCTAAGGCATTACTATGATTATATCAATTCTCTACAAGAACAGAAGACTTCAGTGGCTCTTCATTGTATCATCCAATTCAAAGCCCTTGGTTGTTTAGTCTGTCCTCTGTAGCACAAGTTCATAAAATTATTTTTCATATTTTTGATATGTATGAGGAAAATTGAAATATTTTTTATTTCTTTTCTAATTTTTCCTCCCCAAATTTTCCTTGACTGTAATAAATTTCTGCCACTAACTTTATATCTGGAAGGGCCTTCTTTTCTTCTAGAAAAGAAACTCAATTGCCATCTTCCCTATGAAATCTTTTCTGAATTCTCCAGCTAAAAATGGTATTCTCTTTCAATTTTTTCATAGTGCATAGTCTGGGTCTCTCACCAGAACTTATTGTACTGAAGAAGAAACTCAATACTTCCTAAGGAAGATCACTCCATGTTTTGTTGTTGTTGCTGAGTCATTTTAATCCTGTCTGACTCTTTGTGACTCCATTTGGAATTTTCTTGGCAAATATGCTGGAATGATTTGTCATTTCCTTTTCGGAATCAGACTCCTAAGTGACTTGCCCAGGGTCCTATAGCTAGTAAGTGTCTGAGTTTAGATTTGAGCTCAACATTTCCTAACTCCAGACCAGGCACTTTATCCACTGTACCACCTATCTGTCCCCATTCCATGTTGGGATAACATTAATTGTTAGAAAATTATTTTAAATTAAGTTCCTCCTCATATCACTTGCATATATAAATCCTATGATCTGCCAAGCAGAATGAATAAAGTCTTGTTTCCTTAATGTCTCAAATATTGAAAATCTCCCTAAGTCTTTTCTTCTTTAGAATAAATGATCCCAGTTTCTCAAATAATCATATTTTCTCAATAATCATGATTTTCAGTCCCTTTGCAATCTTGGTCATGTTCCTATTTGTCAATATATCTCTCCTAAAATGGGATGTTCAGACCTAAATAAAACAGTCCAGATGTAGTCTGCCCAGAGAAGAAAACAATGAGACCCATCAGCACCCCTTGTTCTAGTCACTATTGATGTAGTCTAAAATTAAATAAATCTATCTTAATTCCTTCTAGATAAAACTTTAGGTTTCAGGCACTGGAAGTCACAATGGCCCATCCCGAGTTGATTTTTGTCTTGAGTGCTCAACATATTTATTACCTTCCTATCCTCTAATTCAGTGGTTCCCAAACTTTTTTGGCCTACCGCCCCCTTTCCAGAAAAAAATATTACTTAGCCCCCTGGAAATTAATTTTTTAAAAATTTTAATAGCAATTAATAGGAAAGATAAATGCACCTGTGGCCATAACCACCCTTCCTGGATTGCTGCAGCACCCACCAGGGGGCAGTAGCGCCCACTTTGGGAATTACTGCTCTAGTTCAATAATATACTTTCCACTTGCCTTCAATGTCTGAATAGCATTTGTATCTATCAATGCACAAGTTTTCTCAGAATACCTACTATGTAGTAGGTACTCTGCTAGGTGCAATGAGACATAGAGGGAAGTATTAAACCCAGTCTCTTCTGTAAAGACGCTGATTGGAAACCTTTTTCTCATTAAAGAAATGCTACATGCTTAGCTTGATCAAAGTATTCTGAAACCCTCATATTAAATCCAGTTAGGTTTATTGATCTATGGCTATCTAGAGTTAAGCTTTTACTTTGAGAGCAGACAATATTATGATTTTGTTACTGAGAATGTTCCTGGACATACCTTAAGTAGGCAAAAGTGAGTTATGAGTGCTAATTTCTTTCTCTCTTTGAAACTCCCATACATACTGTAAAAGGGAATATGTGACATCAGAAAGGTCAGGCTACTTCTCAGAAACCAATTGGAGACATTTTCAATATCATATTCAAATAAGTAGGTAGCAGTTCAGAGGGGTTGGAGCCAAGATGGTGGAGTAGAAGTAGGGAAGCTCAAAACCACCATGAGAATCCTTTCTTAACAATCTTAAAGTAATACCACAAAAAAAAAAAAAAAAATACAGGAGTGAAAGAACCAAATAAGTAGGTAACAGAACTAGAGACCAGAATTCTCTACACATTCAGAAAATCTTCTTTGGATTAGGAAATGTTGTTTTTAATTCAAATTTGGTTTAAATACAAGATTCATTAGGTAAAAAAATCAAATCAATTTAGTCAACTGAAAATGGATAAATAAATAAATCCTTACCAAGAAAATCACTATCAATCACTTAATCAGGTGTGTGGAGTGGAGAGGAGGACTTATTTCATCTAAAATAAAATGCTTACAGATGTCTTACAAAAATTAGCTAGGGCTGAACTGATTCAGGGAAATTTAGAGAAGAAATCTATTTCTAGCCTTGTAGAAATTCTTTGCATTCTACGAAATGGACACCAGATGGCAGCACATTATAACACCAACATTGATCACATTTGCTCTTCCAAAGGAAGCTGAATGGAAGATGGTCCTTAGAACATATTCATTTCTTGTGCACTGAATGCTTTACTTTTTTCCTTGTTAAATAAAAGAACATTTTAAAAATTCTTTCATTGCTATTGCTATTAGTGCCACCATAACCACTTCTCCTTGTATAAGAAATGATAGAGCCACAAATCAAAAAGGCAAGGGTGGGGGAAATGAATATATTTTGGACACTGAGGAAATTTACTTCTATTTGTTAATTATCTGACTCAGGCTTGTTGACTCTTAGTCTTGCCATTAAATCACAGTTATGGGTGGAGAAGCAATATTCTCTGAAATTTTCTTTAAATATTTAATTTAAATTAATGTATTATTATTAATTTATTATAATTAAATTAAATTATAAAATTAAATTAAATATTTAATTTGAATACTTAAATAAATAAAAAAATATTCTTTAAAAGCAATTGGGCATCATTGCCTTTCTTACCTTCTAGTCAATATTGAAGACCTGGGAATTTATCTTTTCAATATACTCCTGACTGCTTTGGCATCCCATAATTCATTATTATTAAGTACCTTGAGAAGAAAAACTTTTTGCAATAGTTTATACAATGATTTATCTCTTCCTTCGTGGTGTATCCGATGTAGAAATCTCATAAAGACAAGTGGAATCCCAAAGCATGAGATGGTAAATACAAATATCGAGAAGTACTTTGTAAAAGTCAGACTTCTCCAAACTCTCTGAAATATCTCCCTTCAATCCTTTCTTTTATTTTTTTTTCTTTCTGAACTACAAAACAGCAGACAGGGTTATAGATGACATTGCCTGAACTCCTGCCCCAAGATATCACCCTAAAGCTAACTCACTATTTGGTGAATCCCTCTGTCAAACTCCTCTGTCATAAGAAAACTCCATCTTGCCACAATAACTCTCCACAATGGCTCAACATCTAGCCTGGTCCACCTCTACTGTGTCTGCTTGGCAGCTACTTGGTTATCCTCTTTTCCTCTCTCTTATATTCCTGCTTTGCAGCTTCCTATTATGTTCCCTGTCACTCACTTATAGAGACGTCTATAAGCCACAGTTGTAGACTATATATTTTTTTCTCTTTTTAAACTCTTACCTTCTGCCTTTGAATTGATAATTAGTATCATTTCTAAGGCATAAGAATTGTAAGGACTAGGCAATTTGGGTTAAATGACTTGCACAGGGTCACACAGTTAGGAAGTGTCTGGGGCCCAGATTCGAACTGACAAACTCCCATCTCTAAGCATGGGGCTTGATCCACTGAGCCACCTAGCTAGCCCTTGTAGACTATATTTTAAAAAATGAATATAAATGTGTCTTGAGAGAAATTGAACTAGCATCTGAGAGAACTAAGAAAGCTTTCATGAAGAATGTGGGACTTGAGCTGATTCTTGAAGACATGCCAAATAGTAGAGGTGAAAAGGGAATACATTCCAAAAAATGTGGGCAGTCAACGAAAAAGCATAGAAATGGGAGATGGAGTGATGAATGTGCAGAATATTGGGTATAAGAAGTCTGGAAGGGCAGGAAGGGTCTAGGTTTTAAAGATTTTTAAATATCCAACAGGAGTTCATATTTTATCCTTGAGTTAATAGAGAATTCCTATATCTTACTGAGCCAGAGATTCATTTGACTAGAAATTGTGCTTAAGAAATGGCAAATTACCACATATTAAGAGGATAGATAGGAGGGATGATAGACTTGAGGAAAGTAGACCAAAAAGAGAGATATTCTAATAGTCAAGGTAAGTAGCAGTGAGAGCCTGAACTTTAGTTTGTCCCTCCCCACAGTGGAGAAGAGTAGACATACATGAGAGACGTTGTGGAGATCAAAATGATAAAGATTTTATTTAAAATGATTGAATATGTGGGGTGTTTTGAGAGTTTGGAATTGAAGGTACCACTGAGGTTGTGAGTAAGGGTGGAAAAAGGATGATGCCCTCAACAAAAATAGGGCTATTTAGCAAAGGAAGGGAGGAGGTAATGTGTTCTGTTTTAGATATATTTTATGTGTGATGTACCTGTTGGTATATACCAGTGATGGGCAAACTACTGCCCGAGGGCCAGATGTGGCCCCCTGAAATGTTCTATCTGGCTGTGTGACAGTATTCCTGAAATACAATGAGTAGGATACAATACAATGAAACTTTTGAAAGAGTTCCCTTAGAAACAGACTGACAGATGAGCATTTCCTTTCCTTTGGCCCCCTCTTTAAAAAGTTTGCCCATCACTGGTATATACCATTCTTAGGGGGTCAGATTGGGTAATTATCCTAAAAATCCACAGTTTAAATCTTTTAAAGTAATTTTAGGAAAAGAAAATGCTAACACCCTGGGCCAGGAAAGTGGATCTTCAGGAGAAGATGTTATAAGGATGCTTGCAGAAATCACACACTACCTCAATAGATCTGGAGTGAACCTTTGGATTTAATAAATTGAACTGAAGGGGGCTGAACCTATCATTTATCTGACTGTAAACTTTTATGCCAATGGGGAGTGCCCTTTTATTCCCAGGATTGTTGTAATTATCTCTATGTAATATACAATATTTTATACCCTCTTGTGAGAGAATCTTAAATGTATAGACTACAGATAAGGAATGATTCATTGGGGAGACTTGACATGTTAATCTCCTGGTGAACTAAGTGGTAGGCTTTAACATGCTAGTCTTCCAAAGAACCAGAGGGGGGATTTTGTGAGGAAAAATAGCTCCACCTACCTTCCCAGCATCCACCACAGTCTAAACAGCTATTATCAATATAGGCTAGATGTCTGGGATCATACTAAAAGTCTCCAGTACCCTGATGACAGTTGTCAGTTGTTGTGTGCAGATGCAAAGCATGGAATCCCTGCAAAGGTACAGGGATAGCCTCACCCAGAATTCCAGGGGACCCCCAGTATGGAGGGTGGAGCCAGGAAAATAATCAATGTTTTTTTCTTCCTGTTAGTGCTGGTAGGAACTTCTGCAGGATAAGCAGTCAAATGGGGAAGCAAGATTAGGGTAAAACTTTTCTAAGCAATCTACCTTCTCTTTCTCTTTTTTTATTCTTATCTCCTATTCTTTTCTGATTATTAAAATTATTATTTATCCAACTGAGTATGTATCTTTTTCCTTCTTTGAGCCAATTTCTTATTAGAATAAGGTTCAAGCACTCCCCTCTACTTCTCCCACATCATTCTCATGCATAAAAACCCTTTTTGCTTTTCTTTTATGTGAGATAATTTGCTCAATTCTACCTCTCCATTAACCCTTCTCCCAGTGCATTCTTTAGATATCACATCATATTCAACTCATACCCCTGCCCTCTTTATATATATATATATATATATATATATATATATATATATATATATATACTCCTTCTAACTGCCCTAATATTGGTAAAGTTCTTAGGAATTATAAAAATCATCTTTTTATGAAGGGATTTAACCATTTAACCTTAATGAATCCCTTATAATTTCTCTATCCCATTTACCTTTTTTTATGCCTCTCTTGATTCTTGTATCTGAAAGTCAAATTTCTATTCAGCCCTTGTCTTTTTTATCAGAAATGCTTGAAAGCTCTCTATTTCATCGAATGTTCATTCACACCTCCCACCCCACCCCAAGGATCATACTTGGTTTTGCTGGATATCTGATTCTTTGTTGAAATCCTAGTTCTTTACTTTCAGGAATATTATATTCCATTCCCTCTTGTCTTTTAAGGAGAAGCTGTTCAATCTTGTGCTATCCTGATTGTTGTTCAATGATATTTGGATTGTTTGTTTTGAGATTATTGAAATATTTCTCCTAGACATGAGAAATCTGGAATCGAACTATTAATATTAATGGAAGTTCTCATTTTGAAATATTTTTCAGGAGAAAGCAGTAGATGTTTTTCAATATTTTTTTACCTTTTGGTTGTAGAATATTAGGGCAATTTTCCTTGATTATTTCTTGAAAGATGATATCTTAACTCTTTTTTTGACAATGCCTTTCATGTAGTCAAGTAATTCTTAAGCCATCTCTCCTGGATCTATTTTCCAGATCAGTTGTTTTTCCTATGAGATATTTTAAATTTTCTATTCTTTTATTCATTCTTTTGACTTTGTTTTACCTTTTCTTGATGCCTTCTTGAGTTTTTAATGAATTATTTTTTAGGGAATTATTTGCCTAGAGATGGGAGTTTGTCAGTTCAAATCTGGGCCCCAGACACTTCCTAACTGTGTGACCCTGTGCAAGTCATTTAACCCAAATTGCCTAGTCCTTACCATTCTTATGCCTTGGAAACAGTACTAAGTATCATTTGGTCTGAAAAATTGTTATACCCCTATCCTTTTTTATAGGATCTTCCCCTCCAGAATTCATTTTGAGTTATTATATCAAAGTTGTTTGGAGAGGGCAATTTGGGAGAGATCAAGAGAATCCATGGCCCTTCTCTGCCATCTCAGCTCTGCCTCCTTCATATAGTCCTTTTTTCCTCTGATTTCCAGTATAATGTTTCCATCTATCCCAAGTGATAATCCTTTTCCTTGTTTGTAGGCTTTTCTCTCTAGGCTTACCCAATTTGAAATTTCAGTAATTCTGACAAATATTCCTTCAGAATTGTACTTTTGCTCTTTTTAAAATTCTTATTTGGTTGCCCCTTCTCTACATGTCATTTAAAATCAAAATTGCTTGGTGACTCCCCTTTGCATGCACATATATTTCTTCGCAGATCTTCTATTTTTCCTCAATTCCAATTCTCTCTTTATGCCTTCAGAATTTTATTCTTTTGTTTTTCATCCCAACTGGCTTGTCTTTTCTCAAAGAATTTGAGTATATGAGGCCCTACCTATTTTCCTTCTGAACATTTTAAAATTTATTCTTCATAACATAAAATAGAGTAACTGGTTTCACCAACATTATCATTATCTTCATCTCAGCAACCAGACCTTTTATACTGGTGTGACTCAGATCCAAAATACCAAAGCCCCTTTTTGATTTTGCCACCTCTGCCACCTTTTAAAGCATGAAATTATCACTAAATGCAAACATTAATCCCACCAACCATCAATTTTATAAACAAATGGATAAAGGTTCTCATCTATTTAGATTGTAAGTTCTCAGCAGTCATGAAACACTCATTTGTATGTTTCCTGCAGCAGAATAAAATATAGTGAATAATGATGATGATAATGGTGATAGGTGAATAGAAAATGACAGTTATCATTCAATACCTTACCATACTCAAACAATACTAGTCGCACACAGATTTAATCATGTGAATGAAGAGGTCACATCAATTATATGACAAACCAAATTAAAAGATTCTTAAATACCTTAGTTTCTTGCCTCCATCTGCAATTTTGGCTTTTTGGAGATATCCTTCCTTTTCAACCATCTGCAAGAAAAATGCAAATGTTAAACACATGGCAGACTTTTATGTATTATCAGTCAGAATGAACCTCTTTCTTTTAAGAGTCTTTTTCAGGAAGGAAGTCTCCTGTCATAGAACTTCATTAATAATGTACATATAGCTTATCACAAATTTCTGTAAGGTCATATGCTTCCCAACTAGTTAAATACACTAAGAGATAAATTGATAGATTTTGCAATGGTTAGTGTGCTGTGCCTTCATTTTTGTTTTATGTGAATGAACATTAAAGTTATTTGTTTGTATAATTGTTTCAAAATGATGAAATGAACCAGAATGCAATGCCTTTCCTTCCTTCCTTTTCTATGCACTAATGTTGTAACAGGATTCACTTTTTCTTTCTCTTCTATTTATTCGCCTAGGAAGGAGTAAGTTGGATGAGTAATCATTTAAGAAATTCTTATACTGAGGAATAGTCAGGAATCCTCTTCTCTTTAGGCTGTGTTTGTTATCACCCCTTTGGTATAATTTTTTTTTCATAAATAGACATTTAGTTTCCTTCCTACTTTTATCCCATTTTATACTACCATCACAGTGCCTTGAAATTACTAGAAACTCAATAAAAATTAGTATCTAGAATAACCCTTTCCAATTAACTAATCTTGCCATTCCCTTCCAGAGAGAGCATTCAATTCTTAATACTTATTGTCTTCCCTTTTTTATATTGTGAGCTTCTTAAAGAGTTTCAACAATTCTTTTTTACCTTGATGCTATTCACACAAAGTAAGCTTACCTCATTAGTAGGGCAGAGCCACTACAAAATTCTGGAATAGGTCTGGTATATTTTCATACTTCAACCTGAGTTCCTACTTTCCCCCAGGATATAATAGCAGGGTATTGGTCTCAGTGAATTGATATAATCCTTCCTAAGGTATCAATTAACTATTTGATTTAAAGTGTTAGCTATTCTTGGATTATTTATATCTTTGTTGAAGATCAAAATGGACTTTAGGACTCAAAGAAATGAATCTCAAATTATAGAATTTCAGGCTCTTTAATAAGAAGTCATAGTGGAGGCAGCTAGGTGGCTCAGGGGATTGAGAGTCAGGCCTACAGATAGGAGGTTCTGATTTCAAATCTGAACTCGGACACTTTCTAGCTATCCTGATTAGTAATCCTGATTAAGGATCACACTTAACCCTTGCTGCCTATCACTTATCACTTTTCTGCCTTGGAAACAATACACAATGTTGATTCTAAGATGGAAGGTAAGGGTTTCAAAAAAAAATTATGATAGAAATATTTTAAAAATATTCTGGTCTGCACTGAATTTTTCAAATGACTGCATAATTCAAATTCATTCAAACTAATAATCATTGTGCCTGAAATATACAAGGTATCACTGATACCACAGGTAACTGAGATGCTGAGACAAAAAATAATCAATGCTCTGAGTAAATGCATAGTAAAGAGTTTGGGAAGGGTTTTTTAATATTTATATACATACATATATATTTAGATATATAACCAATACAAATTAGAAAAAAAATTTTATTAAATCTCTACTGAGTTGTGGCATTGTGCTAAGCACTAGGAATTCAAAAAAGGCAAAAGATAGGACCTGCCCTAAAGAGATCACAATCCAATGGAGGAGACAATAAGCAAACAAATATGCATAAAGTATACATAGGATAAATTGGATATAATAAAAGAATGGAGGCATAATTTCAACACATAATGAAGGTCAGAGAGTCCTGAGAAGTGCAAAAATAAATGATCATTTCTAGCTGAGAAGATGAAGAAGGCTTCATGGTAGGTTCAAAGCTGATTCTCACTTTTTGTAAAACTTTGGGAAAGTCATTTTACTTTTCTGGGCCCACATTCTCTCATCTGTAACATAATGGGATTGGACTAGATGGTCTATAAGATCTTTCCCAATTTTAGATCTATGATCCTATGGGAGTTGCTTTTGGACTAAGTTTAAAGGATATTATTGTTGCTATTCAGTTGTTTCAAATGTATCTGATTCTTCATGACCCCACTACGGATTTTTCTGGACAAGTATATTAGAGTGGTTTATCATTTCCTTTTCTAGCTTATTTTACAGATAAGGAAACTGAGGTAAAAGGATTAAGCAATTTGCCCAGGGTCACACAGCTAGTGCCTGAGGCCAGATTTGAAATCAGTAATATGTATTTTACTGACTCTGTGTCCTGCTTTCTATCCATTGTGCCATTTAGGTTGTTAATAGGTATGGTTAGCAGAGCAGCAGGTTATAGTCATGGGAGAAGGTGGAGATACAACACAATGCAGGACAAAATCAAGGATTTAATTTAGTACATGAATGAAAATATACTTGGAAAGATAAATTGAGGCCTTAAAAGCCTAGTAAGTGAATGATAAATTAAGAGTTTTATACTTCACCTCAGACAATAAAGAGGAAATCCAAGGATTTTAAGCAAGGGTTTGAGCATGATGACCTGACCTTTGCTTTATAAAGATTATTTACATGCTGATATGAAAGACGGGTTTCAGAGGAAGACATTGACAGGTGGAAAACTCACTTACAAGGCCATTAGTGCAATAGCACAAGCAAAAAGTAAGATGATTTTTAACTATGGAGAACAATAGAATAGAAGAGACAGAAATGTACAGAAGAGGCATAGCTAATTTATTTATAAGCCTAGCCCTAGATAATAATTGTGATTATGCCTTTATAGTTACAAAATATATATATATATATATATATATATTTTTTTTTTTTTTTTTTACAAAAGGAGCCTTTACAGCAGAGAAGTAATTCAGCTTACAATGGTTAAGTGATTTGTTTCACATCACATAAATGGAAAATGTGAAAACTATGATTGACCTGAACCCAGTTATTCTGATCCCAAAGCTATTATTTTTTCATTCCTTTTACTTTTTTGCCTTACTAGGTAAAGATGGTTTTATAAAGTTAACATGGAATCTTTCCAAGCATTGATCTCAGTTCCTTCAAATAAAAGTTGCTTAATTCTTGAAAATCCCAATAATGCTTTTCTGATTTTTTTGTAATTATAGACAGAGTTGTTGGGTCTTATACTTTAGAGAACATTCTATTCTCCTGTGGTTATTTTTACATATTTCCTCCACATTTTCCAATTTTTCTTTACCTATTCATCAAAAGATTGTTCTGATTGACAATTAATACTATGGAAGAAGAAATTGCCCTTTTTGCCAGTTCAACACTGAGGTATGGTGCCATGTAACCATAGAAAAGACACACTGTTTCCATCAAACATGCCTTCTGTTAGAAAGAATGTCAAGGTTACCAAAACCTATATTTATAGAGCAAAAAAAACTATGAAACTGTATAACTTATTACCAAAAAAAAAAAAAAAAAGATTGATCCCACATTGACAGGAAATTTCCTTTTTTCAAAAGCACTGCCTAATGGAAAAATAGTGAATGATGAGAGAAGAGGAGGAAGGGATCAATGTGGTTGCAGTAACTTCTTTTTGAGGATGTTCAATGAAATACTGATGACTTTCTGGATAGGATAATCTTGAGAATGAATTAATGATGTAACTAAATTAGCTCTCCCTGCTCATAGTGGGAATTACATTTTGTCCCATAGGACCTTCTTGAAGTCTTTTCATGACACTAAACATTGCAGTCTCAGTGGTTGGTTCTCTTGAATTAATATAATCTTAAAGATGTTATCACTTCCAAGCTAAATCAATGCCATGAATCCAGGTTATTGTCTGTAGCTTCTAGAAATTGTTGTCCGGCATACAGATATGACTATCAGTTGTTATTATATGAGTATGACATATGATAATATATACAGAGGCAATGTAAAATAGTGAATAGAAGTTAACCTTAACATCAGGAAACCTGGATTCAATTTCCAACTGTGAATACTAGCTATGTGGCCCTGAAAGAAAATAATTCTCAGTTCCATAGTCAGCTCTCTTAGTTGGGAGTTCTTCACTGGAATCGCTTTACATCAAAAAAATCACAGGTATACCAAAATAGTAATAATGATGATAATAACGGTATTCACTTTTGGATGACATTTAATTTTGCTTCTACCCTAGAGAATGAAGGTTACAGTTTGGGACTCCCTTACCAGGCACCCCAAAATTGTTGAATATTACATAGAGAAGAAAGGAGGTAAAAAAGACTTATGCCTTCATTTTCTCATCCTCCTCCCATCTCTAAGGCAACTCAAAATTGGGTTGGGCTGTTATTCACACTTCAATTCATACCCCTTGGGTCATGTATAACCCATGACAGTCCTATTGAGGCTCACCTTCATGCTTGTAAGTTTACTATAACCTGTAATAAGAATTCCAGAGAGGTAAGAAAATAAGGGTGCACACAGTATGATTAACTCTAGACTCTGTTCTCACCTATTTATATGGTCCTGCTGACAGAGGAGAAAAATAGCAGGAGGGCTGTTTCTTATTCCAAATGGGAAATATAAGACTCATGCCAGTGTAAGCATCAGAAAATGAGTATACATGTTGTACAAATGAATAGGTGCTTAAATACAGTCTTAAAATGCAGTCTATGAAGATATGAAAAGAAGATAAACTATAATAAAACTAAAAGAAATATAGAATTATAGACTTTAAACCCAGAAAAGAAACTAAAAGGTCATCTATTCAAATGATGATTTATTTCTATTATAATTTGGGATGTTAAATTCCACTTAAGAAAAGGGTAGGTTTAATATTAAAAAGTAAATATAGTTGATTGGGCCAGGTGTACAGGTCTCACTGAGCTTCTCCTCTACTAGTACTTCTAAAGTATTAGTACTAATAATATTTTACATTATTAAACACTGATTTAGACTTATCCTAATGGGAGTTATTTTTAAATACCAGGTTAGATGATCTTATCAAACAGCTTAGTACTAAATGCTAAACTGGCACTTTTAAGAAAGTTTTATTTTAATAAATTTCCACAGATGTTTTCCAAAATCATATGATACATACTGTCTCCTGCCCTTTTTCCCTTCCCCCTCCTGGAACTGACAAGGAATTCATTCTGAGTTATACATGTATTATCACAAAAACCATATTTCCATATTATCCATTTTTGTAAGTGAATAATCTTATAGAACCAAAACCACAAAACACATATACAAAAATAAAGAAGTAATAAAACATATGTTTTCCTCTGTATTTCTACTTCGATAATTCTCTGTGAGGTGGATAGCAATCTTTTTCATAAGATCTCAGAACTGTCTTGGATAATTATGTTGCTGATTGTAGCAAAGTCTGTTATAATTGGTCATTCCACAATATTTCAATTACTGTGCATAATAATCTCCAGGTTCTGCTTATTTCACTCTGCATTAGTTCACATAGTTTCCTCTGAAATCATCCTGTTCATCATTCCTTATAGCACAATAATATTCCATCACCATCATATACCACAATTTGATCAGCCATTTCCCAACTAAGGGACATCCCTTTAATTTCCAAATCTTTGCCACCACAAAAAGAACAGCTATAATTTTTTTGTACAAACAGGACTTTTGCAGTTTTTTATGTCTTTAGAATATAGACTCAGTAGTGGCTTTACTGGAACAAAAGGGTGTGCATTTTATGCCCTTTCAGCATAATTTGATTTTGCCTTCTAAAATGGTTGGATCAGTTCAGAACTCCACCAACGATGCATTAGGGTCCCAATTTTTCCACATCCCCTCCAACATTTGTCATTTTCCTTTACTGTAATATTAGCCAATCTGATAGGTATAAGTTGGTAACTCAGAGTTGTTTTAATTTGTACTTTTTTAATCAAGAGAGATTTAGAACATTTTTAATATAATTATTGATAGCTTTGATTTCTTTATCTGAAAACTACCTATTGATATCTTTTGACCATTTATCAATTGGGGAATAACTTGATTCTTATAAATTTGACTTAGTTCTTTGTATATTTGAGACATGATACCTTTATCAGAGAAATTTCTTATAAAATTTTCCCCCAGTTTGTTGCTTCCCTTCTAATCTTGGTTGCTTTGGTTTCATTTGCACACAAAACCCTTTAAAATTAATATTATCCAAATTATTCATTTCTTACCTTGTAAGGTTCTCTATCTTTTGTTTGGTCAATAATTCTTCCCTTCTCTATAGATCTGGCAAGTAAACTATTTTTTATTCCCTTAATTTATTTATAACATCAGTCTATATTTAAATCATATACCTGATTTTACTTTATCTTAGTATAGGGTGTGAGATATTGATTAAAACTAATTTTGTGCCATACTGTTTTCCAATTTTCCCAGAAGTTTTGGTCAAATAGTGATTTCTTATCCCAAAATCTGGGTTTTGGGGATTTGTCAAACACTAGATTGCTGAAGTCATTTACCCATGGTCTATTCCATTGATCCACCCTTCTATTTCTTAGCCAGTACCAGATTCTTTTGATGATTACTGCTTTTAATTCAGTTTAAGATCTGATACTACTAGGCTACCATCCTTCACATTTTTTTTATTTGTTCCTTGAAATTCTTGACCTTTTGTTCTTCCAGATGAATTCTGTTAGTATTTTTTCTAGTTCTATAAAGTAATTTTTTTGGGAGTTTGATTGGTATAAAAAAAAAACAACAACAAAAAAAACAAAAAACTGAAAAACTAAATTAATTTAGGTAGGATTGTCATTTTTATTATATTAGCTCGACCTACCCATGAGCAATAAATGTTTTTCCAATTGTTTAGATCTAATTTTGTTTGTGTAAAAAGTACTTTTTAATTTTGTTCATATAATTCCTGCATTTGTCTTGGCAAGTACTCGAATATTTTATAATGTCCAGAATGTTTTAAATGGAGTTTCTCTTTCTAACTCTTGCTGCTGAGTTTTGTTGGAAATATATAGAAATAATGATGATTTCTATAGGTTTATTTTTTATCCTGCAACTTTGTTAAATTTATTAATTATTGTAATTATATTTTTAGTTTATTTTTAGGATTCTCTAAGTATACCACATATCATCTGCAAAGAACAATAATTTAGTTTCCTCATTGCCTACTTTAATTCCTTCAATTCCTTTTTCTTCTCTAATTGCTAAAGCTAGCATTTCTAGTACAATATTAAATAATAAAGTAGTATAATGGGTAGCCTTACTTCACTCCTGATCTTACTGGGAAGGCTTCTAATTTATTCCTGCTGCAGATGGTACTTGCTCATGGTTTTACATAAACACTACTAATTATTTTAACGAAATGTCCTTTTCTTCCTATACTTTCTAGTGTTTTCAATGCTGCTCTATTTTGCCAAAGGCTTTTTCTGCATCTATTGAGATAATCATGTTGTTTCTGTTAGTTTGCTGATTGATATGGTCACTTATGCTGATGGTTTTCCGAATATTAAACCAGCCTTGCATTCCTGCTATAAATCCCACCTGGTCATAGTGAATAATCCTTGTGATCTTTTTTTTGTAGTCTCTTCGCTAGTATTTTATTTAAGATTTTTGTATTAATGTTAATTAAGGAAATTGGTCTGTAAATTTCTTTTCTCTGTTTTTGGTCTTCCTGGCTTAGATATCAGCACCATATCTGTGTCATAAAAAGAATTTGGTAGGACTCCTTCTTTGCTTATTTTGCCAAATAATTTGTATAGTATTGAGATTAATTGTTCTTTAAATGTTTGATAGAATTCACTTGTGAATCCATCTGGAACTGGGATTTTTTTTTCTTGGGGAGTTCATGGAAATTGTTTTTTCAATAAGATATTTCATAGTTTTTCTATTTTGTCATCTTTTTTATTTTCTTTTATTGTTTCTTGATGTTTCTTAAGTCATTAGCTTCTATTTGCCCAATTCTAATTTTTAAAGAATGAATTTCTTCCATGACCCTTTGATCTTCTTTTTCCATTTAGTCCATTCTTTTTTTCATGACATTCTTTTCTTCATTGGATTTTTGTGCCTCTTTTTCATGTTGACCAATTTTACTTTTTTAGCTGTTATTTTCTTTTTGGATTACTTTCATTTCTTTTTCCCATTTTTCTTTGACCTGTCTTATCTGATTTTTAAAAATTCCTTTTTGAGTTCTTCCATAGCTTAAGACCAATTTCCACTTTTCTTTGAAGTTTTGCAAGTTGTTGTTTGGATCTCGTCATCCCCTGTTGGCTGTGTGCTTTACTCTTTGTCCTCATAGAAATTTTCGAGTTTAAAGTGTTTCTTTTGCTGTTTGCTCATTTTTCTGTCTTTCTTTTTTGCCTGTGGACTGTGAATTATGAAATCTGCTCCTTTTGTGTCCTCTGCTACTGGCTTGCAGAGATCAACACTGTGAACTCTTTTGCCCCAGGACAAGGTCTTTGCCCCAAGAGTGCTGCCTTGAAAGGGCCAAGCACTGTAGTCTTCAGGACCTCACTGCAGGCTGGTGTCAGGGCCTGGGACTTCAAGGGATGGGCCTGACATGCTCTTTTGTTGGTGTAGCCTATGCCCAGTCATGGAAACTGATGATGTATTAGGTGTATGTATGTGTGTGTGTGTGTGTGTGTGTGTGGTCTGCCAGCACTCCTCTGTGTGCAATTTTACTTCCAATTCCCCTTTATCCCATTAAAATCAACTTTCTCTATGTACCTTTCAAGTTGTAGTCAGTGGGCGATCTCCCTCACTCTGTCTTGCTGTTGGTTTTTGGCTTTTGTCATTGTGAGGCATTTTATAAAGATTGGTTTAGAAGAATTGCCAGACAATTTGGAATCATGCCCAAAGGGCATTATAAGATTGCATGCCCTTTGAGCCAGCAATGCCACTACTGGGTTTGTACCCCAAAGAGATAATAATGAAAAATGTTTGTACAAAAATATTCATAGCCATGCTCTTTATGGTGGCAGAAAATTGGAAAATGACTGGGCATCCCTCAATTGGGGAATGGCTGAACAAATTGTGTTATAGGATGGTGATGGAATACTATTGTGCTTTATGAAATGATGATCTGGATGAATTTCTATGTGAACTGGAAGAACCTCAATGAACTGATAAAAAGTGAAATGAGCAGAACCAAGAGAATATTGTACACAGAAAGTGAAACATTGTGGAACTATCCAATGTAATGGACTTTACTATTAGTAGCAATACAATTATCAAGGACATTCCTGAGGGGCTTTTGAGAAAGGGTTGTCCACACTGAGAGAAAGAATTATGAGAGCAGAAACACAAAAGAAAAACATGTTTCTTAATACTTATCACTTGTTTATATTGGTATGTGATTTGGGGTTTTGGCTTTAAAAGATTGCTCTTTTGCAAAAATGTGTAATATGAAAATAGGTATCAAGTGATAGTGGATTTGCTTGTTGGCTCTGGGAGGAAAGAAAATGAATCATGCAAATAGGAAAAATATTAAAAAATAAAAAAAGGATTGCCAGAGAAGTTTCAGCTTTTGCTGCTACTAAGTTGCCATCTTGGCTCCTAAAAAGGATTTTTTAAATCTGAAGTCTAGAAACCCATCCTCTAAGCCCTGGTTTAGATAAGTTTCAGGATGTCTGTGAATATGGATGAAGAAAATTTCATTTTTACTTTCACTAACTTCTAACCTAAATTAATTATTTCCTTTAGTTTTTAACATAGTCAATAACAATAGTAGTATTAGTCTTCACTGGATTTCCAAAGTTGTCTACAACAGACGCAAAACTAAGGACCCATATTCTAGACCAAAATGAAATTATTTTAGGCAGAGATAAGTCTCTAAACCAGAGTTATAAAACTTACAGCCCACAACTCAGTGCAATCTGAACCAAATTAAGATATAATTGAGAAATACTTAAGAAAGTAAATAAAAACATGATAAAATATAGATAACATCATATGTTAAAACTAAGTGGATATGTGATCCACACAGTTGTTTAGTATGGATTAGTGGTCCCTGTTTCTAATTGAGTTTGATAAGTCCCCTCTAAACTATGAGACACAGGCTATCCTCAGATGTCTATGTTTTTCATTTATAAGAGATATATTATTCAAAAAAATAATATAAAATACTTAAATTTTTTGAATAGACTTTAAATATATGTATGCATTAACTGATCAATAAGTCAACAAGTATTTATAAACACATACTTATTATATGTGAGGCATTGCTCTAGCTACTGAAGAAAATGAAGACAAAAAGAATCTCTGTCCTTACCTTCTACTGCGAGAGACAACACATAGACTTATAAATGTATATTTAATAAAAACATAATCATTTTAGTGGGGAAGTACCAGGAACATGGGTTTTCAGAAATGACCTCATATAAGAGGGAGTGCTTGTATTGAACTTTGAAACAAACTATGGAATTTAGGAAATAGGAGGTGAAGAGATAATGCATTTTATGCACAGCAAAAAATGGGATGTAGGTAGTTAAGTAGGTAGATAGGCATATATTTCTACAGTTTTCTCCATCTCTGAACTCCTTTTAAACTTATTTTCTTAACTGTGGTGGCAGTTTATTTTTCTAATCTATTGTCTAAAATATTGCCAGTTCTCTCACCCCAGCTATATTGTAGGCTCCTTGAAGATAGGGATTGAACCCTATTCTCTTTGTGACTATCCATGGGTCCAATATAACAATACTGAACATATTGATTGATTTGAAGGAAATAAACTATACAAATGTGCCTTCCCTTATACTTCAGCTATCATTCACCCAGAAACATTAGATTTTGCTCTTCTATAAGTAAATAGCTTGCTCTTAAGTAGATTCAAGTTATGTAGACGTAAATGGACCATTTTTATGCTCAGCTCCTTCAAAGTTTTCCATCATTTATAACCAGAGAATTTCAAAGCTGAAAGGAATCTTAAATGTCACATAGTCCTAATACTAGACTGGGTCAACAACATGCTCTAGGTCACCTAATTAGGGAAGGAGTTGGATAAGAATCCATGATTTCTGATCTTATAGGCCAATGATCTTTTCATTGCACCACAGGACTGAAAGATATTCTTAAAATCCAATTCAACACCAGTGAGCCATTAACTTATATTAAGAAAAGGAAATATTCAATTGGTTTCTAAATCAATGTTAAAACACTAACTCTACCAACTATTTAATTCAGTTCTTTCCTGTAATTGTAACTATATAACTATAATAAAAGTATGTGCGTGTGAAGATATACCACATCAAATATTTGGACCAAAAATGGAATTTCAATTAAAATCTAAAGAAAGAGAAAAAAAAAAATCAGTGAATTTACTTTCTACTTACAAAGCTAATTATTTGTTTGTTTAACAAAGACGTGGTCTCTTGATCATAGTACAACGTTTTTATTAAGATAATCCCAAATTCCTGAAGTGAAACAAAAGGCTTAGAATGCAAGCACTTGGTCAAGTATATGTTTCTATTAAGTAAAGATAAGTCTCTAAACCAGAGTTGTCAAACATATAGCCTACAACTTAGTACAAATCAAGTATATGTTTCTATGTGAAATTTGCTTTCCAAAGCAGAAGTTCTCTATTAAATGAGTAGTTAGCTTTAAAAATAAATCACTGAACAGACGATTAGGACATGCATTTGCCAGATACTCTTCTTTTGCATTAGGTAAACTCTCACCTTATCACCATTTGTTGAAGTCTTACCCATCCCTGTCCTAAAGACAGAGCAAATTCTAATTATTATTATTATATGTTATATATAATTAGCATTAATATTACTAAATAATACTAAAAATATTGAAAACTAGAAATTATTTTTCACTCCTTTGATGTCTCATTTTGTTTTATACTTTTCATGCACATAACATATTTCTCTTTATAGTTAACTTATCACTCTTACTAAACCCTGAATCCCTTAATGACAAGATGACAAGTGCCAACTGTCTCTATTTCTCTCTGTTTCCATATTTCTTCCAGTATTTAGCCTTTGTTTTGTAGACAGTAGGGACTTAATAATTATTGATCAAATAGATTTAGGATTTGGGCTTTAGTAATAATAAAAATATAATAGGTTTTTGTTCTGCTTTATTTCAAGCTGATATCTCTGGTATTGCTTTCTAATTCTGCCTATGATTGATTGGGAAAATAAAATAAAATAAAATAAAATAAAACAATGACTGCCAGCCCTTCTTGTAACATAGTACAAATTAAAAAAAAAACTATTCTTAATACTGTGGTTGAAGCCAGCATTTTTTAGTGCTAGGCTGAAATGTCTGCACATCCTACAATTAGGTCGTATCTACCAATTGTAACCAAATTATATGTAAGCAAAATATATTGTTCTGTCCAATTTGCAATAGGTCACTAATACAGGCAGAAACTAAGAAATACTGATCTTACCCCACTGTTTACCATTAAGTGATGTCTGATTGAATAGGACATATCAAATTCTATGACTCCATTCCCAAATTACTCAAACTTATTCACTCTGCATTCTACTCCTGGTCTGGCAAAAACTTATTCCAGCCATCAACTTCTAAATAATATAAGAATGTTGTTGGAATCAACTTTAATTAGGTCACTAAATTGCCTAAGGTCATTTTAAAATTATTTTGATATTTACTACAGAAAATGTTTTGGACAAATTTGAATCAATATTTTTATTTTTGTTTAGACTAGTTTCAGGGACAGAGTCAAGTGTGAGTTTTCTGCAATACTCATTTAAAATGAAGAAACTGATTAAAAATAAGATAATATAACAAAGAAATTGAAAGAGAGGAAGGGAAGTTTTCACATTTGATTATTTCATTCTGCTCCAAACCTACATCTATACTTTCTCATTTCTCCCTTGCTTGCCTCTGCTTTTCCAGAGGGATCCTCCAAAATGTCGGCTTTCCTGTCCTCTTTTTCATTGCCTTGCAGGTGCCCAATTTTCAGCGGTTGCTTTTGCTTGTTGCTGTTCCTTTCCTGGCTTTTGATCCATTGTTTTGTGTGTGGTTTTCTGTCTCCTCCTTGTCCTTTTCTACAGCTGTTTCCCGTGCTGTGCTGGCTCTGCTGGCCAGGTGTATGGCATGGAAATAGTAGTGACTCTCCTTTATTAAAAACAAGCAAGTGAAAATAAAAAGCCCTCCCCAAAGGAAAATCAACAGCTTCTGTGATATAAATAACAAAGTTGTTTTTCTAAAGTTTTATTCTTTTGCATCGTCCTTCCTCTTTGCTCAAAAATGAAATCCAGTGGTTTAGAGGCACATAACAATCCCATAATATGGTGCATGGGATGATATGTGTGTATTTGCATGATTTGAAGAAGGATAAAGTAAAAGAATCATGAGTTCTCTGAATAATGTACAGGGACTATCTCAGAAGAAGAATTTTGGAAATGTGAAGGAAAAGAATTTTGTCTCATACAGGACAAAAGGTTCAAATAAGGATCAACCAAGATTTGTTACAGCAGAGAGAGTGCCAAATTCAAAACTCAGGTATATGCCTAGTGATCCTATTTGATGTCCATTTGTTGAGAATAGATTTTTGCTCATACTCAATTTTTTTTTCAAGCAGAGGGGGGGGGGGAGATTGGCAAGCTTTAGGGTTCGGCAAAATGTCTTGAACTGTTTTTCAAATGTTTTGGGTTTGGCAAAGCACTGATAAGGTTTTGCCAAGTTCTTTTCTCCTTCATTTTAAAACCCCAGAGTATTTTAAGGGAAATTTAATCCGTATGTTTCTGACTCATTTAGCCTTAACTCATCAAAATGTTGTTTTGGAAGAGCTATTTGATGTCTAAGAAGCCCTTATAAGCCTTTTTAATGAGGCTTTCATTTTTGAACCAGTGAACTACATTTTTCTTCCACTATAGGGAATGGTAACCTAGAGAATCAGAGGCTTGGTTCAGGAGGTAGACAACTGTTGAAGATGCCTTTTTCTTTGTTGGTGATTTATGAAGTGTGGGAGGATGATTTCTCTACATCCTTTCTCTCATTAAGGTCTTCCTCTTCACTGTTCTCAGAGTCTTTTTGTATCTTAACTCAGGTTATGTGGGGTCTACCTGTAGTGTTCAGGGAAGATAGCCCAACTACTTTTGTCCCAGCCAACATCTCACTGGAAATTTAATTGTCTGTAATAACTAAGTGGGAAAGGAAGTAAAGGGTGGCTCAATATACATGAGTTTGCTTGTTCCTTTTACTTTCACTGTACATTAAGTGCAAATGGAGAAGTACCTAATGAAGGAGAAGTTATGGTAATTTGATGCTACAAAAAAAAAAAGGAGGAAAAGAGTATTGTTACTGAAATCTATCAGCCTCTAAATTTGTGTCTTTTCATTTTATCAAGCTTAACTCCTCTTTTTTGCAGCCTTGGCTTTATCCTTCCTTCAAGGAGATAGCCTCATCCATATTTTCTTAACTTATTTAAAAAAATAATTGTTTTTAGATTACATGGCAATACAAATTTTTAATATTTTCTTTCTTGTATTTTTCAATCTAATCTTTCTCTCATTTTCACCACCCCCATCGTAGAAAGCAGGCAATGTGATATAGGTTGCACATATATTATTATACAATACATATTTCCATAGTCATCATGTTGTAAAAGAAGATATACTGTCTGTACTACAGAAAAGTATAATGGAGGAAAGAATGATTGTTTTAATTTGCTTTCAGACACTGTTCCTCCTGTGCTCCTTTTTTTGTCATGTGTCTCTTGGAGTTGTTCTAGATCCTTGCCTTATTGATGATAGGTCATTCATAGTTGAACATCATACATTTTTGTTGTTACTGTGTAATGTTTTCCTTCTTCCACTCACTTCACTTTGCATCACTACATATAAGGTTTTCCAGGATTTTTTATCATATTCTCAGTCATTTCTTATAGTACAATTACATTCCATTACAATCATATACCACAACTTGCTTAGTCATTGCCCTATTGATGGTCATCCCTTTTTCAGGTTCCAGTTCTTTGCCATCACAAAAAAAGACTGCTAGAAATATTTTTGTACAGGTAGGTTATTTCCCCCATCTTTAAAATCTTTGGGCTACAGATCTAATAGAGTATTGCATGCACACTTTGATGGCCCTTTGGGAATGTTTCCAGATTGCTTTCCAAAATGGTTGCATCAGTTCACTGCTCTACGAGTAGTATAATATCTTCCTGATTTTTTCAGATTCCCTCCAACATTTATCATTTTCCTTTTTTGTCATGTTAGCCAATCTGTTGGGTGTAAGGTGACACCTTAGAATTGTTTTAAGTTTCATTTCTCTAATAGTGATTCAGAGCATTTTTCAAATCAATAAAGATTGTTTTAAAATTTTCATCTGAGAATCATCTATTCATATCCTTTGACCATTTGTCAAATGAGAAATGCTTTTTGTTTTTGTAAATTTGACTCAGTTCTCTCTATATTTAAGAAATGAAGCCTTTGTTGCTATAAGGATGTTTTCCCCAGTTTGTTTCAAGATAGATTTCTATACCCAAGTAACATATTTGTGCCAATTTATGCCAAGTCCTATAAGAGTAGAGTTTAAGCATTGCCTACCATCTCCCCCAAGTCTTCCCTTCCACTAAACTAATACTTAAATGCCTCCTCATGTAAAATAATTTAGCCCCACCATTCTCTCCTTTTTTCTTTTCCGTGTGTCTTCCTCTTTCTTAACTCTTGATTTTTAAAAATATCCTATTTGAATATAGCATCAAATTCAACTTTCTTGCTCTATATATGCCCCTATTCACATAGTAGTGATAAAGTTTTTAAGTATCTTCAGTATCCTAAGCATCCCAAGTACTTTAGTTATCTTATGTGTTTCAAGTATCATAGATATCTTCCATATCTTAGTTATCACCTTCTTACTAGTACTGTAATCAGTTTAACCCCATTGTTTCCATTTAAAGTTTCTTAAGTATCTTAAGTAGCTCTTCTACCACAAGTATCTTAAGTATTCTAGACATCATTTCCCCATATAATGAATGTAATCAGCTCAACCTATTTTTTTCTTAATGATTTAAAAATAATTTAAGTACTTTAGTTATCTTATACTATAGAAATCTTAAGTTTAGTTTCCTACTTACCACTTTCCTTTGCAAGAATATGAATAGCTTAGCATCATTGATTCCCTTTTTTTCTTTTTACATTTTAATGGTTTTTTTGAGTGTTAAATTTGATCATCATCATCATCATCAATATCATTATTATTATTTTAGTTCTGGTTCATTCTTTAGGAATGCCTAGAATTCGTCTCTTCTGTTAAATGTCCATTTCTTTCCCTGGAGTATTATGTTCAGTTTCTCTGGGTAGATGATTTTTGATTGTAGACATTGTGGAATATCATCCCATGCCTTCTAATGCTTTAATGCAGAAGCTGCTCAGACCTGTGTAACCTCATGGTGGCTCCACAATTTTTGAATTATCTTTCTATCTGCTTATATAATATTTTCTCCTTGGCTTGGGAATTCTAGAATTTGACTATACTAGTCTTGGGTTTTTTTAAGTTTGAGATTTCTTTCAAGAGGTGATCCACAGGTTCTCTCAATTTATATTTTCCCTTTTTATTAAAAAAATCAGGATAATATTCCCTGATAATTTCTGGTAATATGATATACAAGTTATTATTTTTTATCATTACTTCTAAGCAATCCAGATTCCTAGATTCTCTCTCCTGGATTAATTTTCTAGGTCAGTTGTTTTTCCAATGGGAGATTTCACATCTTCCATTAAAAAAAAATCTTTAGAATCTGTTTTAGTATTTCTTGCTATCTTATAAAGCTGTTGGCTTCCATTTGTTCAATTTAATTTTTAGGGAGTCATTTTCTTCTTTGAGATTTTATACTTTGGGAATTATTTTCATATTTGAGCTGTTGTATTTGTTGTTTAAGGAAGTAGTTTCTTCAGTAAAGTTTTGTTCTAAGTAATTGATTATTTCTATCATTTTCTTTTATAATATAATTTTTCTCCTAAGTCTCTTGTTATTTCTTTCTATATCCTTTTTTGGAACTTTTCTATGGGTTTATTTTGGGGTTGATAGCCTTTCACATTTTCCTTTTGAGTCCTCACATATTTTCATTTTTTTGTATTGCTGTTCTCTTCTGAACTTGTATTTTGGTTATCTCTCTTGTTGAAAAGAATTTCATAGCATCAGGCTTTTTCTCTGTCTTTTATTCATTTGGGGGTGTGTGTTATTTTCACCTTGATTTTGTCTATATTTTGAAGCTCACTTTTGTTCTTTGGGTAGAGGGAGTATTGTCCCATTTTTGTATTGTATCTGGTTTTGGCTCAGCTATCTATGTCTTAGATTGAGCACTATGCAAAGGCAGGTTGTTTGGCTTGCTATGTGGAGATTTACAGCTGTTCCAACCAATTGGTTGGAGTTAGGTTCTGTCCAATCCTGAAAAGGTTAGATTTTGCTGGGCTGAGTTCTTCCTGCTGCTGCCTATGTTGGATCACACCTATCCTCTCTTTTGACTGGACTATGCAAAACAACTTTCCTCCCACTGCTGCCAGTTCTGTAATGCATTGGTGCCCACTACTGTCCTGCTGTGGCTGGAATGAGCTAGTTGTGCTCTTTCCCCTACTGCTTGGACTATATCACATCTGAGTTCTGCTGAGGTTTGTTCAGTGCTCTCTCCTTGTACCCTAGTGAGATGAGTTCTTGTTGTCTATGTTCATTGTTCTGGGCCAGAGCAATGTTTCATTCCTTCTTCTATTGGTTCTGCTGCTCATTCATGTATTTGTTTTAAGTTGGTTTTGTTCTTCTGTGGTTTGGAGTGTAGTTGATAGGCTTCCAGTGTTTCTTACTTCAGAATCTTGGTCTCATCAGCATTCCCCAACTCAGTTGCCAGGATCCATAGGCTCCATAGCCACTCTACCACCACCACTACTGCCAGCAGAATGGGGTCATTGTCCCAAGAGACTTGTTTTATTCTTAAACTCTTATTTTCAGTCTCCCACAAAAAGTTGAAGTCCAACCTATCCTTAAAACAAAACCAAATCACCCCCAACAAAACCTCTTCATTTAATCTTACCATCTCCACAAGTTATAGCATTTTAAATGTATCTTTTACAGCCACACTGCCAAAAAGATTTGTCTCTTACTGCTGTCTGCATTTTCTTACTACTCATTTTGTAAATATTTGAAATCTGAAACACATGGTCTATCCTTTGAGAAGTTCATCCATAGAGAACATCTGACATTTCTAAAAAAGTATAGAAGAGGTTTACCCAAGATAGTGAAAAGAAGAATTACTTTAGAAGAGTTGTCTTAATATTCCCCTTCAGAAAACTTTAAAATATGTAGAGTAAATTATTTAAGGGGCTTAGATCATGTGCACTCTGGTGGCAGGACATAGAAATCACAAAGTCCTATTGTGTATTGGAAGGCAGGACTCCTGGGTTCCTCATCAGGAGCAACACAGTGTGGAAGGTGACCTGGTCTTACCTTCAGTTTGAAATGTTGAGACCCCTCTCTTTTCCTCTACCTCTATCAATCTCTCTTTACTAATAAATATTGACAAATCTTGTAATAAGGCTCCAGTTAAATTTTTATTTATAACAAAAATAATACCATAAAATCAATTCTGTAGTAGCAAAGTCAACAAAATATTGGGTAAGATATTTTGTAGTCCAAAGTCAACTTAGGGAGTTGGGAAAAGAGGATTGTGACACTGATGTGTGGGCTGACTCAGAGTATAAATGGCAGCAGCAATACTAACTGTGGACATCAACAATAACAGCAACAGTAGCAGTAGCTTTGGAAGCTCTTAAATCAGAGACTGTAAGGGGATCAAACAATTGGTTAGGCTACAGGAGACCCCTGTGTTAGCACTGGTTACAGAACAGGATTCTGTATGGCAATTCCATTGTCTAGATCTACTTCTGTGCCACAGTGAATGTGAAGGGAATAAACTCACCCATAAAAGAGAAGTATTATAAAGTTGATTAGAAACCAGAATCCAATGATATTTACAAGAAACACACTTAAAGCAGAGAGAGAAACATAGAATAAAGGAAAGGGGCTGGAACAAGATCCATTATTCTTCTAATGAAGTTTTAAAAAAAGTATAAATAATAATCATGATTTTGGAAAAAGACAAAGCAAAAAAAGAGACAACTAAATGAGATAAGCAAAAAATGACATCTTGCTAAAAAGCACTAATGAACTAATATCAACACTAAACCTATATGCACAAAATATTTTAGCATCAAAATTCTTAAAGGAAAAATTAAATAAGTTATGGGAGGAAATAAATAGTCAAGTTATAACAGTAAAAGACCACAGCTTTTATTCTCAGAGTTAGCTAAATCTTACTATAAACTAAATTAACAAATAATTAAGGAAATGAATAGAATTTTAGAAGTAAGTTTTGATAGACTTCTGGAGAAAATTTAAAGTGAACAGAAAGGTATGTTTTTTTTTTCTCAACTGCGGATAATAATTTCAAAAAATTGATCATATTTTAGAGTGAAAAAACCTTACAAACAAATGCAGAAAAGCAGAAATATTAAAATCAATCTTTTAGACTAAAATGCAATAAAAATAACTTCAATAAAGGACTGTGAAAACACAAATGAAAAATGAATTGCAAAATAAATCATCTAATCCTAAAGAATGAGTAGGCCAAAGGACAAATGATAGGAAAAAAATAAATGTTTTTATTAAAGATAGTGACAACAATGGCACCACACACAAAAACTTGTGGAATGCAACCAAAGCAGTTCTTCAGGGGAAATGTATGCACCTAAATGTTTATCTCAATTAAAAAGAGAAAGCAGATCAATGAACTGAGCATGCAACTAAAACAAATTAAAAAAAAGAACAAATGAACAAATTTAAAATCTTCAAATAAATACCAGAAAAGAATTCTTGAAAAATCAAAGGAGAGATTAATACAACTGAAAGTAAAAAAAAAAAGAATGAATAAATAAGACTTTCATTTTATTTTTTAAAAACCATAAAAAATAAAGCTTTGGTTAATTTGATTAAAAAAAGAAAACCAAATTACACATATTAGAAATGAAAAGGATAACTATACCTCCAATGAAAATAAAATTAAAAGAATTATGAAGAGCTATTTTGTCCATTTACTTGTAAAACTGGCAATCTAAGTGAAATGGGTGAATATTTAAAAAATATAAATTGACTAGATAACAGAAGAAGAAATTTATTACTCCTTACGTTAGAAAAAGAAATTGAATAAGTAATAAAAAGAGATACTTAAGAAAACATCCCATGGATCAGATGGATTTAAAAATGAATTATACCAAACATTTCAGAAACAATAAACTACAAAATTATATTAGTTATCTGAAGAAATAGTCAAAGAAAGATCCTATCAAATTCCTTTTATGACACAAACATGATTTTGATACTTAAACCACGGAGAGCAAAACAGAGAAAGAAACTATAGGCCAATTTTCCTAATGAATATTGATGCAAAAATCTTAGATAAAATTGTAGCAAGAATATTAAAAAATATATCACGAGGATTATACACTGTAAGCAGGTAGGATTTATACCAAGAATACAAGGGCTGATTCAATTTTAGGAAAATTATAGGATTAATTAGTCATATCAATAGCAAAAACAATAAAAACTGTATGCTTATACAAAAAAATGTAGAAAAAGCTTTTGGAAAAATACAATACCTAATCCTATTAAAAACACTAGAAAGTATAGGAAGAAAAGGAGCCTTTCTTAAAATGATGAATAATATCTTTCTAAAACCAAGGACAAGCATTATTTCTAATGGTAATAAACTAGAAACCATCTCAAAAAGATCTGGGGTGAATAAAGATTTCCATTGTCACTACTATTATTCAGTATTGTCTTAGCACAAAACAGGGGGACAAAGATACTAAAGAAATAAAAGTAGGCAATGAAGAAAGAACATTATCACCCTTTGCATATATTATGTTAGTACCCTCAGAAAAACCAAAGAATCAACTGAAAAACAAATCGAAGGGGGCAGCTTGGTGGCTCAGTTGATTGAGAGCCAGGACTAGAGACTGGAGGTTCTGGGTTCAAATTTGGTCTCAGACACTTACTATGTGACCCTGGGCAGTCATTTAACCCCCTTTGCCTAGTCCTAATCATTCTTCTGCCTTGGAACCAATACACAGTATTGATTCTAAGATGGAAGGTAAGGCTTAAAAAAAACCTAGTTGACATAATTAACAACTTCCAGAAAGTTGCAGGTTATAAAATGCATCCACATAAATCATTAGTATCTATATATATTACTAATGAAACCCAACAGGAAGTAATGGAGAAATTCCTTTAAAATTAGCTCTAGACATATAAAATACTTGGGTGTCTACCTGCCAAAACAAATCCAAAAATTATATTAATGTGGTTGCAGGACTCTTTTGACACAAATTAAGAGAGATTTTAAAAAATGGAGTAATATTCATTGCTCACAGGTAGGGCAAGCCAATATAATGAAAATGACAATTCTACCCAAGTGAATTAATTATTCAATGTCATACCAGTCAAACTTACAGCGAATTACTTTATAGATCTAGAAAAAATGATAAAATTAATCTGGAAAAAGAAACTGTCAAGAATATCAAGAGAATCACTTTTTTAAAAAAGTATGTAGGAAGACAGAATATGAATACTGTAATGCAGGATTGCTGCAAGAATCTCTTGCATTTGCAAATCCACCTGAGGCAATCCTGGCAGTTGGCAGGGAATAGAATGTTGACCCAGCCAGCATTCTGTCTCATGGCAAAACCTTTAGAGCTGGGCTATAAATATCCCTGGAGTACGAAATGGAGGGCTTTTTGGATTTTGGGCTTTTGCTTTTGGCTTTTGGCTTTTGGGTTTTGCCTGATTCCCTTGACCTCTCCCTTGACATTCTGCTATCCCTGGATCTCCCCATTGGGCCCTGGGAGGAGGGTATTTTGGTGGGTGAAGATCATGGGAATTAGCTTCTGTAGGCAGGCAGGGACAATCTTAAACCAAGCCATCACCTCATCTAGTAATCTACTAAACCTTATTACATCAGGGCAGTGAATTCATCTCTGGCTGAGGGCACAGTTCCCTCAGCCTGATTCCCCTCTTCTGTGACCCTTCCCCAACACCAGCTTCTCCCTTAGCAGCAGTTACCAGACCTTAACCCCTTTTTCCTCAGCTTACCCTTGACTTTAATAAACCCTTTTGGCTTTTATACCAAGAGCTTCTGGTGATTCATTATACCAACTACTAGGGCAAAGGCTGAAAAGGGAAAAAATAACTTTCCTTTATTTCTTGAGGGCTAAACCAGGCATCCATCTTGGGCAGGAAGTGAACCAGCTTTCATTTCCAGTAGGCTTGGAGTTGCTCTCCAAAAGGGAGGGGTTCTTTATTCCTCCCCTGAAGGGAGCCTTAGAGATAACAGGGAGGCTGAATAAAACCTTTCAGCCAGGCTCACATAATCTCTGGCTGACCCAAATTATCCTGTACCCAAAAGGTAGCCTTCCTGCCTGAAGACCGAGCTAATACCACCTAGAGCCCTCAGTACAAGTCTCTTGATTAGCCATATCATATTTCCCTTTTATTCCATTATAGTACCAGATTTTAAACTATATTACAAAGTAGTGATCATCAGAGCAATCTGGTACTGATTAAAAAATAGAGCAGTGAATCAGTGGAATAGATTTAGGACTTAACATATAGTAGTAAATGCCCCTAGTAATTTAGTATTTGATAAAAACCAAAGATTCACATTTGGTGGACAAGAACTCAACCTTTGACAAAAATTACTAGGAAAACTAGTGATAAGGACCTGCACCAGACTGGTGGTACAGCACCATGGGACAAATATCCCTTTAGTATCTACAGTGTGCAAGGAACTGCAGCAGGCAACAGGGATACAATAACAAAGTAAAAAACAGTTCTGCCCCAGAAAGTTTTCCATTTTTCTATGCACTCCAATCTTTTGGGCAAATTCAAGCAAGAAAAAATTCTTACTTAGAATAAATGCTTTGCTTGGTTCCCCACCTAATCAACTGTGGAGTCCTATTAGTTCTACCATCAGAAACTCTTGGTTCTTTGTTATGTTTTCTATTCTCCAAATCCCTACTTAATTTCTTTGACTTCATCACCTTCTCCACATTTAAGAAATATAGTAAAATGCAAAGGCTTCTCTTCAATCTGTATTATATACCTCTCTGCCAGATTAATCTTCCACATTCAGAGATTAAATGGTTTGACTTTTCATCTTTTTTATCCATTTACAATAGCTATATCTCATTATTAAAGGGGAAAATAAGGGAATAAGCATTTATTAAATGTTTGTTGTGAGCCACGTACTCTGCTAAGTGCTTTGCAAATATTATCTCATTTGATCCTCATAACAACTAGGATGTAGGTGCTATTATTATTCTGGTTTTACAAAGGAGGATATTGAGGCAGATAGAATTTAAGTGTGTGAGGCTAGATTCAGAACATCTAGGTGGTATATTGGATAGAATGCTGGACTTAGAATAAAGAAGACCAGAGTTCAAATCCAGACTCAGACATTTACTTATGAACATGACTGAAATGACTAAACAACAACAATTTTCTCACACCAGGCCCAGTGCTCTATTCACTAACTTTTCTACCTGCCCACTTGACGAGTTGTTTTTTGTTGTCCAGTAGTTTCAATCATGTCCAACTCTTCATGATCCTATCTGGGATCTTTTGGGCAGAGATGCTGAATTGTCTTGCCATTTCCTTTTCTAGCTCATTTTACAGATTGCAAAACTGAGGCAAACAGGTTTAAGCGACTTGCCCAAGGTCTCACAGCTAATAAGGATCTGAAGCCAGATTTGAACTCAGAGAGATAGTTTATTGACTTCAGGCATGGCACTCTACTGGCAATCTACTTTTTAAGCTACTTTATTTTCTTTTTTCATTACTTTAATTTCTTTTCCCCATTTTTCTTTGACCTATCTTATTTGATTTTTTAATTCCTTTTTGAATTTTTCCAGAGCTTCAGATCAATTCCCATTATTTTTCTTTTTGTCTTTTTGTATATAGTTGTTTGGATCTTACCATCCTCTGTTGATTCTATGCTTTATTCTTTGTCCCCAAAGATATTTTTGACAGTTAAATGTTTCTTCTGCTAATTACTCACTTTCCCATCTTTTTTTGGCTATGGACTATTAATTCTGAAATTTGCTTGCTGTTTCTGTCTCCTTTTGCTGGCTTTTATGGATCTTTATTGTGTGCTATTTTGCCCTGCGGCTAGTACTTCTCTCCCTTAGCCCAGTCTTGAAAGGGCCAAGCATTATGGGCTTCCAGGCCTCACTATAGGCTAGTGTCAGGGCCTGAGACTTCAAGGGGTGGGTATGAGGTGTTTTTTTGTTGGTGCAGCCCACCTCCTGGGATTCTGAAGATAACCTATGCCCAGTCACAGAACCTGGTGCAGTAGGTGGAGGATGGAGGGGGAAAGGGGTGGTGGTGTTCAGCCAGCACTCCTCTATGGTCTGTTTTCCTTCCAATTCCCCCTTATTCCATTAAAATCAACTCTTTCTGCTTCCCTTCTTGTTGTGTTTAGAGGGAGAGGGCCCTCGCTCCTTTTTGCTGTTGCTTCCTCACTTCTGTCATTTTGAGGCACTTTTTAAAAGATTGGTTTGGAAGAACTGTCATGGTGGTTTCAGCTTTCACTGCTATTAAGCCTCCATCTTGGTTCTGCCAGGGAAGGGATATTTCCAGCACTCTATCTACTGTACCAAGCTAGCTGCTCCTACTTGAATATTACTCTTTCCTAATTTCCTAATCTTTACTTCTAATAGTCCTTATTTTACTACATTTCCCAAGATGCTTCTGATTGCTAATAGCTTCTTCCTACTAAAGAAACCTCACTTCTGGCAACCTTATGTGGCTCCCCAACCAGGAAGCTGACCATAGAAAGGGCAAACAGTGCTGCCTGTTGACACTTGACTAGCACCACCTGCTATATAGATCAGAACTCTTGAGCAAAGAAACCAGACAGCAGAGATTTCACGTTCATCCCATCATGACTGGTAATGAAAACTTTATAGGATTTTAGATTTCATTTTAGAATCATAAATTTAAAGCTGAAAGGGGTCTCAAAGACCAAATAGCCCATCCCTTCCTTTTACAGGTCAGAAAACTAAGTCTCAGGGAGGCTATGACTGACTCAAGGTCACCCAAGAAATAAGTGACAGAAATGAGATCAGAAAGTCAGTCTTCTTATTCCAGAGAAAAGGCTATTTCTTCTGTGTTTCACAGCCTTCCTTCACACATCTCATTTTACAAATGAGGAAACTGAGGTTGGAAGGAGAAAGATTTAAAAGTCTTTGTTTTTATAGTCATATCTTACCATTTAGCTATAAGAGTTGATAAAAATGCATTTTTTCTTTTTCTTTTTTTTTAATTTTAATTTGGAATATTTTCCCATAGTTACATATTTCATGTTCTTTCCCTCTCCCCCAAGCCCCTCTAATTCACCTTAGCCAATGCACAATTCCATTGGGTTTTACATGAAAAATGCATTTTTTTTTTCAAATCCTACCCGGTATGGTTTTGATTGACAGCAGGACTATTTGCAAATGTTAAATTTGAAGGAAAGTGTGGCCCCATCAAATGGTATTTCAGAAAAAATATTCCGTCTTTTGTTTTAAAATAAGAATACATAACATATTTCAGATGCTTTTCATCTTCAAAGTCCTTTGTAAATATTGATCAATCCATAAAAAATTACCAAGCTCTACAGGTGAAATCTGCAATTGCACACTTATCTAAGAAAACCTACTTTGCCCTTAATCATAGTAGCTTCCTATGCTCTGACCACTGAATCATCCTCCTCAGGGAGAAACAGAGGATTTCCTAAAAACAGCTATATTCTTTTGACTCCTGCAGGGTTACCTTTGCAGAACTTCCTTACATTATTTTGATAAAAAAGAAGGAAGAAGAAAAAAGAAAGATAAATATTTTCAAGTTATATGAACTTGATTATTTTCCTTCTGCATTTCTGGAGGGGGAGGCTAAAATAAGAGGACAACTGCCCCTAAAAGAATTAAGACTTAAGACTTATCTTCCTGCTGAGGAGATGTCTGTTTAGGGATATTTACTATGAGGTTTTGGAAAATTCACCATCAGATAATTTGTTAAGCAACCATATGTTCTAAGGAAATCCTAAGGACATCTTCCTATTCCAGCATCATGATTTGCATGACATGTGGTTCAATTCCTCATCTTCTCCTTCCATGATACAGGAGGGGGGTAGTGTCCTCAGCGAGACTTTTGGCTACAAGATGCAATGTATTTCTCTAAATAGGAAAAGCTGGTTTTCTTCTTACCAACAGGCACTTATAAAAGTGTAAATGATGCTAGGCCAGTGGCACCTTACCTCTTTCCATAATATAGTAGTAGCACCTGATCACCACTGAACCATTATTAGATCACTCTCAAAGACAAGTCTTACTTCAGGAAAAGACATGAGATGTCAACCAGAGGGCATGACAATTACCATAGATTTGAATGTCCCCTGCAGTTGAGTATAAGTGCTGTAGATGAAAATAGGATAGGAATATCCTGAATAAGAGGAGACAAGGACAGTGAGATCATTTAGGGCATTCTACTAAAAGTTATTGAACTAGATATTTCATATACTAATATTTTCATGTGCAAATGGAAAAGTTGTTGAGTCAGTTATATAAAGCCAACATAAGAAAAGAGATAAACAGCCTTGATTATATTTCGGTACACCTGAAATACTCCATGTAGGAAGATCTTTTATGGAAATGACAATAAAACATGAATGATAATTATAAAGGCAGCTAGCTGGTGTGTAGCATTAAACATGGTGCCTGGAGTCAAGAAGGCATGAAGGGATAGGGGAAGGGAGGAAGGCAAGCAGGCAGGCAAGAAGGAAGGAAGGAAGGAAGGAAGGAAGGAAGGAAGGAAGGAAGGAAGG
>NC_058132.1:287590756-287639076 GCF_016433145.1 Gracilinanus agilis
AAGGGAAGGGAAGGGAAGGGAAGGGAAGGGAAGGGAAGGGAAGGAAAAGGAAGGAAAGGAAAGGGAAGGAAAGGAAAGGGAAGGAAAGGGAAGGGAAGGAAAGGAAAGGAAAGGGCAATTTTTATCATATACTCCTGTCAGCTTGTTATACTAGACATTTTGGGAGTTTCCCATAGGTGAGATCCAAGATACTTTCCTGCTTAATCTGAGTTACCTCACTCCTAATAGGAGAATTCCTTCACTTTTATTTTCTGGTATATATTTTCCTATGTATACTTCCTCTGATTTTTTGTTTTCCTCTTGCTTTGGATAAATGTGTTCATTGTGGAACTGGTATTTGGTGGGAAAGGGATTAATCCTCAGATATGGAGCTTAGAGTCTCCTTTACCTCTGGAAATGACAAAGCAATCAGAAGTTGTGAAGGTCTTATCCTCCCTATCATATCCCCCTTACAAGCAATATTTAAAGAAATGGATCAGTATACTTCTCGGGGGTTATCCTCTCTCTCTCTCTGACAAATTCAGAGTGGCCTCAGACCTCAATTTTCTGCTTCCTTTCCTGGCAGGAATGAGAAGTACCTCTTGGTGAAGAGGCTATAGATGTCTGTTCTGCCACAATTTAAGTCACACATTAGGACAGCTTTCACCATAGGTAGGCCTTTTCTTTTGTTACATTTGGGGTTCACTTAACAATTAACAATGGAGGAGGAAAGTCAACAATGAAACAAATGAAGCTGCATGTTACCATATTAAAATGATGATCTGGGGTCTCAAAAACAAGAGAAGACATCTCACTGTTCTTTTCTGCATAAATATGGAGAACATAACTGTAAAACACTAAAAATAATAGCTTTACTGCTTTTCTTCCCTCTTTTCTTTCCAATACTGTCTTTTAAAGGGATGACTGTCTAGGAGAAGGCATTGAAAAATATAGGTTGTTTAAAAACAAAATATGTTAACAAAAATATTCTAAAAATAAAGTAAACCATCTTATTTGGTAACCTTCAAATATTATTATTATGTCTGTCAAATATTTTATGCTATGCTGGTTAGTCTGCTAGGTACAGTATAATAGATTGTAGAAATACTATATAGGACAAGACCTCTAATGTCAGAACTTTAAAATCAAAATAAGGGCAAAACATTAAAAAATAATGAACAGCATAAATTGTATAGTACATGATAAAATTTGGATAGAAATTGATAGGACTAGGGAATCATTGAAATTGGAGTTATAGAAAAGCATTCTATATAATAGAATAAATAAAGCAATACATGCAAGTGTATGTTTGGAAACAACAATGACAGTGATCCACTTTGAGGATGGTAAGGAAACTAGAGGAAAGTAGATATATTTGGGAATATTGGTGAATGAGGACTTAAAAAAAGGCAGATTTTGAAGACTCTTTGGTGAAATACTTAGTCTTTTATAAAAGTGACTGAAATAATGAAAGAATTGTGTAAAGAAGAAATGTATATATATGCACATATATACATATACATACTACATAAGATTAATTAAAAAAAAAAGAAAAAATTAGACTAAAAGGACCCAATTAAAAGCAATTATACTTATCTAGATGGGTAATCCTAAGGCCTGAATTAAGGTGATGACAATGAGAATAGAAAGAAAAGGATGAACATAAAAATATTTCAAAGGTCTATAGGACCTTGTGGCTTATGATATTAAAGATGAAAGAGAGCTTTGTCAAGTAACTATAAGGTGGTATATATGGGTGAAAGGTGATGGTTTTTTCCTTGGACAGAGATAGAGGCATTTGAATATAAAAGCTGATTTGGAAGAGAGAGATTAGAAAATTACTTTTAGAGTCACAAAATTTGAGATATAGAAGGAATTTAGGGGATTATCTTGTCTAACCCTTACATGTGTGAAGATAGAATTAACTCTCCCCTTGCTTATTTTTAAATTATTCAACAAAAACTGGAAACACCCCTACTTAACACTAAGTAGGGGAGGTCTGCAAGCCATTTGCTAAAAATGGGTGACAACTCTAGAAGTGACTGACCATCCCCTGGGCAGTGCTAAGCGAATTTAAAGACTGCATTTGGCTCCTGTAAAGTAGAGGAAGGGGACAGGAAGTGATATGGAAAAAGGACTTTAAAAGTCCTGAACTTCGGGTCCAAGGGGGTTTTCGGCCTGAATCTTGGGCTTGGTGGATCTTGGACTGTGACTGTGACTTGGAGCTAAGCCTTGGGACTTTGGCCCAGGACTCTGGCTCTTGGATTACTTCTGGCAAGACTCTTTCTGGATCTTCTCCTTTGGAGGTTAGCTTGGGTGAGTGATAAGCTGGTGCTCCTTTCCTGGCTTCTGGAGAGATTAGTTCCAGAGAGGTCTTCCTCTTTTGGAGGAGACTACATCGTTGGAACACCTGTTTAATTCACTACCAGTTCCTCTGGCTGAGGATTAACAAGCCCTCCCAAGCTGACCCAGGGACCGAAGCAACATTTAGGGTGATAGGCTCGACATCTTCTCTACTCTCTTTTATATTTCTCTACTTTTACTTCTTCCACCTTTTTGTAAATAAAACTACTAAAAGTCATTTTGGCTTGAGCTATAATATTTTTTAAATTGGCGACCACAGTATTATCTTAAAATTCTCACATATTTAGTCAAAACCTAAATTTTAATTCCTTACACAGGAAAGAGATCCTTATTATAACATACATGACCAGAGGTTGGCAAACCTCTGCTTGTAGAATTCCAAGGAAGGGGAACCCATTACTCTTGAAACAACCCATTCCACTTTTGGTAGTTCTAATTATTAGAATGTTTTACCCTGGTACCAAGTTTAAATTGACTTCTTCAGTGTTTACCTATTATTTTGTCTTCTGGGGCAAAAAAGTACAACTCTGATCCATTGTTCTTATAGCCATCTCTCAGGTACTTGAAGATAATAATTAAGTACTTTCCCATCCAATCTTTTCTTCTTAACATTAAATATGCCCATATGACAAGGCTCAAGACTCTTCAACATCAGTAGGTTGTTCTATTCTGGGCACTCCCCAACTGATCAATATTCATATTCAACTGTATTAAAGGCAAGGAAACTAATATTTCTCTTCTATGGTCTTTCTCAATGGTTGATGATACCCTCTTATTGCCCTCTCTACCTGAGCTGCAAAATAACATGATACTAGTAAAATTGGATCTTTGGAAGAAAGCTGCATGCATTGCTAAGCAATATCACACAGTAATGAAGCCACAGGTCTCTTCTTCCTATGTTTCCTTAAAAAAAAAGTGGCTTGGTCCCAACAGAAGAACCAACAACCCAACCAGCAACCCCCAGGAAAGAAACCTTTCCTGCAAAACTTGCTCCCTCAAACCCCTACTTGCTAAGACCTAGAAGAGAATAGTTCCTATGGCCATGTTCTTCTTTCCCATGAGTCTCCTTTACTCAAGTATGGGCCTTTGGGGAAAAAATTCTAATGGAACATAAGTTGTAAAACTAGCAATTGATCTAAAGAGGGGAAAGTTGCTCTATGCAATGAAGTTATAATGTTCTTTATGAGCTTTAATGTACACCAAAGGCTTTATCTAGGATGTTATACTCCAGTGGCTGCTTTTTTCCCCATATGTAATATAATTCTGTATGTTATCTTCTGTTTTCATTTTAAATGGTCCCTATGCACTTAACGCATATGTATGTAAATTATAATAAATCTATTTAGCCTTTGTTAGGGGGAAAAAAGCTCTCCCCTTAAACAAACCTATGACTTTTTTATCATCCTCATGTTCATAACACAACATTCTAAATGAGGTCTGAGGAGGTCAGACTCCAATGTGACTATTACCTCTCTATTCCTAGAAGTTATGCTCCTCTTAATGTAACTCAAAATTTCATTAGCTGTGTTGGCTGCTCCATCAAACTGCTTATGGCCTTCTAAAACCCCTAGTTTTGTGTTTCAGAATCATATCTTCCCAGTCCAATACTTGCGAAGTTGAATTTTTTTGTGCTCAGGTGAAAGACTTTATTGATCTCTAATGAATTTCATCATAATATATTCAGTCAAATGTATTATTCTGTGAGGATATATTAGGGCACTGATTTTGCCATCCTGTGTGCTAGCTATGCCTTGCAACCAATGTTTTTATTTTCCCCAAGTCATTGATGAAAATGTTGGCACAAAGCCAAATACAGTTTGAGACTGGCCATCCAACCATTCTAAATTAATCTAATTGTATTACTGTCTAATTGATAGCAATTCCCCTTCTCAATAAAAATGGTATAAGATACTTTACCAAAACCTTTGATATTAAATCGAATAGAAGATATCAGAGTAAAAATACCTAATATGTTTGAGACTGAAACTCAACAGAAAAAAAGAGACATGAAGAGTAAATAAACTTGGGAGTTAATAGAATAAAAGGGATTTTTGAAGCCATTAGTAAGATATTTTTGTTTATAAGAGTATAGAAAAAGAAAAGGGTCATAATCTGAGCTTCAGGTGTTATCCATAAAGGATGGATGATGCAGAGGAGTTATTAAAGACAAAAAAAGAAAGAACAATAGGAAAGGTAGATCATTCACCATAGCACACTGTCATCACCAAAGAATAGAGTTTAAAAGAGGAATTGGTGACTACTGATGAATGAATTATAGAGAGTAATGAAAATGAAGACAAAAAAGTCATGGAGATGTTTAAGGAGACCAATAAGACATTATTATTAATGCATGTAAGACCAAATTAAGAATGTATAAGAAAAAATTTAGTTTTTCTATGTCTGTTGTACAACATATCAAATTCTTTCTGTATTTATTAAAAGTGTCATCTGCGATAGCTAAATCTGAATTCAACCCTTAAAATAATGCAAATACTTACCAATTGTTCCAGAGGGGTAATGATGTCCTTCATGGCATGCTGGGAATGATTTCTCCTGTGCCGAGAGATCTGCAGAAATAGTGATATTAGTTGTCAATTTGGCTTTGTTTAATTTAATTAGACAAAGATTTGGTATCTGCTACTCATGAGGCCCTGTGCTATGTAGGAGGCAGCTGGGTGGCATAGTAGATAGATTGCCTGGGCCTGGAATCAAAGACCTGAGTTCATATCTAATCTCAGGTACTTACTAGGTGAGTGACTTCAGGCAAGTCTTTTAACCTTTGTTTGCCACAACTGTAAAATGGAGATAATAACAGGGTTATCTTGAGGATTAAATTAGAAGAGGTTTGTATAGCTCTTGGCCCAGTGCCTGACACTTTCTAGGTAGTATATAAATACTTACCTCCTTTTCTTCTTCTGGGTGAACCACATAGAGGAAAAATTCAAAAGTTCCTCTCTCAAGGAGCTTATATTCTTAAGTGTGTATAGGAATGAGTATGAGAAGCTTATAATGGGGAGATGAGAGAGGGTTTCAAGGAAGAGACCCATTGAATCTTGAATGAAGATAAAGATTTTGGCAGACAGAAATTAGAAGGGTAGAGCATATGCAAATGCATTGAGATAATGAGTAAAATGTTGTTTAATGCCAATATGACTGGAACACAGACTATTGTGCAGGCCAGAATGTTAGAATAAAGGTGAGTAGGTTTAGTGCTGGAGAAGACTTCACTTATGCCTCATGTGAAGAAAAATGAAGCTAAGAGAGATTAAATGGGTTGTCCAGGCACATGTATCTAGTACGGGACTGAGACAGAATTTGAACTTGGGGTGTTCCTGTCCCCATCCGATGCTATGGGGTAAAGGCAGATTTTGGTAAACCTTCATTTTCAGACCCAGAAGTTATCTTTTATCATAGAAAGAATCAGAACAATGTAAGGGAAAATACAATACAATAAAATACAAGCAGAGGGGAGATTTGCTGAGACCTCTTCCTTAGGAACATTACTTTAGCAATTATAAAGAGGAGAGGTTAGAGAGAAGGGAGATTTGAAGCAGAAACTCAGAGAGGAGGATATTATAATAGACCAGCCGAGAGGTAACAGTGGCTGTAAGGGGAGAAGAGGAAGTGGATACACAGTATATTGAGAGAGTATAATTGACAGATCTTCCCAATTGATTGAATAAGTAGTGTGTATTTGAGGGAGAGGGAAATGGAAGACTTCAAGGCAAAGCCATAATGAGAAATCCGAGCACCCAAGGCAAATTCAGTTGATGTAATAAATAGTAGGAATGACTGAACCTACACATGGTTGAGGCAGATTGTAAATAGAGGTTATAAAAACCAAGGAATATCAGGACCAGGATATTCAAAAGAGAGGGGATTGTGATAGAAAATACAACTGTGAGCAGCTTCCTGAACATTTTAGGAAGGAGAGAAAGTGACCTAAATGGCCACTGATGACAACAGCAAGGATTTAGGCAGTCTAAAATGAACTGTGAGAACTGTATAGGAGTGGTAGTGATTGCTTTATTGTAGTGACAGAAAGTGAAAGGTCTGAAAGTGGTAAAGGGGAACAAAGTAGATGGCAACTCTTCCTTGTGGCCCCTGTATGTCAGTGGAAGCAAAAAGAGGAGCAGCTAGTTTTATAAAGGGTACTAATATATATTTCCCCTCCTTTGGCATAAGTAGGCAGAGGGATAGTGGGAAAAGGGTATGGGATATTGCATAGATTTTTTTTTTCAGCATATTCATCAGTTTTCCTAATTATTTTCTTTTATCATTCTGAAAAAAAATGCTGTTAAAAGTGAAGGCTTTCTGGGAGGGGACAGGGAGAAAAGTGAAATATAGGTAATGGCACAAATAGAAGACATCAATAAAATTTATTTAAAACAAGATGTAAAGTGCTTTCAGTCTGTTAATCATTCAATAAACATTTAAGTGTTCCAAGCATTATTTAAGCACTAGGGACACATAGCAAAGATATTCACTGCTCTCGATGGACTCACATTTTAAGGGAGATTTTATATATATATATATATTTGTTTGTTTGTTTGTTTATTTATTTATTTATTTATGTTTAAGATAGAGTGTAAATGAGAGGCAGACTCTTGCAGAAAGTGGATTTCAGCTGAGGTAGAATTTGAAAGGAAGAGTTTTAGGGTCAATGTGAGTTTGTGATTTCAACCTTAGCATTTCAGAGGGCATAACTGAAAGTGAAGGCAGAAGAATGTAGAGGCTAATGAGGAATATGAATTAAGTTTTTTATAGGAAAAGTTAGGGGCAGGTTGTTGTTCATCCTTTTTTTAAGACAACCACTGATATCATGGGTGATGACTTGTGGATGAATTGAATTTAAGGGAGGCAGAGTTCTACAAAGTCATCAGCCTCACTCTCTCTTCCAGAGTCATCAAAGACCAGTGGCAAGACAAAAGTCAGGAGTGGGTGCAGTGTGTGACCTTGGCCTCTTTGTTGTTTGACCAAGTTCTTAGTGCTCTATCTATGGCTTCTGCTTCAGCCACCTTCATGACTATTGAAACAAATCGTTTTAATTTGCCCATTCTGTCAGGGGAAGTCTTTACATGCTTGGGGTAGACATCCTCCTAACTGGTTTTGAGACCTATTGGTTACCCTCAACCAACTAAGATGGTTTTATTAGGGTATGGATGCTCTGCATGCTATAGCTTTTTGGAACCAGGGGTGAGAGATGGATTACCAGTTTGGAAAATGGCTCAGCAAGTCAGTGAGTTAGGTAGGAACAAAAAAAAGTCACTTCTGGTATTTTCTTTGGTAATATTGATGACTATAATTTTATAGTGTACTCCCCATCTCTCCTTCATATTTCTGTTTGCTTACAGTGGAATGAGAGTGACAGTAAAGCCTACCTCTATCTCCACCTAGCTTTGGCCAGGACAAGAATCTTTCCCAGTGGGTTTCTTCTCTTTCCTTTTGGTAGCTTATAAGAACTCTAGGTTTCTCTCATGGCCTTGCTTATAGCTTGGGTATGCTCAGACCTAAGTCCCAAATAACAGAGATTTATCCTTATCTCTCCAACCACTAATTCAGAAAATGCCCCAAAGATTCACTTCACTTCTGTCTCTCTGGCCATTTCCTCCAAAGCTTTCTGGGTTATGGATAGGTTTTAGAGAATCATAGATTTTGAGCTGGAAGGGGCTAGTTAATGTAACAGTGAGAGGGAATATTCCAATGTGTGGTAGAGGTAGGTTGGAAATAGAAGGTATAGAAGTTGAGGAATTATCTTCATTCTATAGCTGAATAAAGAGAGCCAGAGAGTTTAAGTGGCTTGCTCAAAAAGAGAACAAGCAGAATTTGAACCCTTGTTTGAATGATAATGTTCTTTCTTGAAAATTTTCAGGGGAAGCAGCTAGGTCACTCAGTGGATTCCAAGCCTAGAGAGTACTGAATTTACATCTGTCCTCAAACGCTTCCTAGCTGTGTGACCCTAGCAGGTCACTTAACCCTTGTTGCTTGGTTCTTAGCACTCTTCTGCCATGGAATCAGTACACAATATTGATAATAAGACGGAAGGTAAGAGTTTTTTAAAAAAGAAATTTGATACAAGATCACCTTTCTTTTACCACACAGAAAATTAAAAAGTTGAAAAAGATTCACAGGAACCCATAAACAAATGTAAACCCATAAAATAACCCATCATGGCCCATGGACATTTTTTCCTCCATTTTGAGGGTCACTTTGCCACAAAATCCTAACTAGCTTGAAAGGATTATCAAATTTGTAACAGCTTGTTGTTTGTACTGTATTTTATCAGTCAAGGTATATTGAAGAATAGGAGAGGTTATGTAACTTGTCTAGGCTTACAAAGCTAAAGACAGGATTCAAATTCAGGTTTTCCTGACTCTATATCCTTTGCCACCTACTTGTTCAGGGTGCCTTCACTTGAAACAGAGAGTTCAGAGAGGAGAGTTTAAGAAAGATGAGCTTCTTGGAAAATGTTCCTCTAAATGACATACAGACATACAGGTGGAGATGTCCATGTCTGAAGTTAATTAGAATTGGGACATTTAAGTTTAGTAGATGACTAAGAGCTAGATAGGTATAGTTGAGGGTTGTCTACATAAAGATAATAGTTAGAAACATAGGAATGGATGAGAATATAATGAAAATGGTTCTATAGAACATTAAGCCTAATGAATAATTTCCTCCAAAGAACCAAGGGTGATGTGGTATGAGATAAAAGACAGATCTTTTTTTTTTCTTCTTCTGGGCTTCTATACTTAGAATGAGAATAATTACCCTAAATTTCAAAACAACTCATTTAAAGTTGGTTAAGAAAGAGCAAAAGCTCAAGGTTAGTGGAAATACTTGTAAAGGGGGCATTTTCATTTATCTGTGTTGTATGCCCTATCCCCTTGCTGTTCCAACTTTTTAAGGGACTCAGTGAGGTTTTTTATTGATTTCATAATCATTGATGCTACTTTCTTTCAATAAAACATTTGAAACAATTACAGTCCTGTTACTAAGTCATAGAATATATTGATCTCTCTCTCAACTGGGTTGGGATATCAATATTGCAACCCAAAGATGGATAATAAATGCAGTTACCCCCAATAAAATGCTACTCCAATGTCTCATCTTGGTCTAGAGGTAGCCCTGAGGTCCTGAAGACTATGTCAGTAGAATATGAGTCCTGTCAGATTGGAAAGGCTTAGAGAACTGACCTCATGCTTGTTGTTGTTTTTCAAATACATTCAGATAATGATGATAATTTGGTTTTTCATCATAGCAAGTCACAATATTAAACTAGTAAGACATAGTTAAGGAGCTTCATTTATATGGCTAGAGGACTGGAGAAATTAAGGTGACTTAAGATATTAAAGTTGTAATAATATAAGTAAATATAAGCATATCTGCATCTCAGGTATCCCCTCTATTGATAGAAACATACGAGTCAATTCCTCTTGAGTGCACAGAGATAGCATTTTGGGTATCAATCAGTTAGAGAGAAGCCAACTCAAAACCAAAACATTACCTAAAGCTCATTTTCAGAGCAAAGCAGAAATCATTTACAAATATTTTATTAATTCTTCCCATATTTCTTTTGGATAAGCACTAAATAATATCATTCTATTAGCAGGCAATCTATTATGCCCAACCAAAATTGAAGTAGTTGACATGAGACATTTTATCTTATGACTTTCACACTAATTGCATCTACCATAGAATTTAACATCTATAAAAATACATGATCTCAAATCAAGGCAAAGTCAATAAAATTCACTTACAAAACTCTGAAAATTCTGAATTGTTTTAAATATCTTATGTATGTGTATGTATATGCACATATATAAATGTGATTCAGTTGTTTCAAATCAGTGACTGAGAGGGCTACATTATTTCAAGTAAATTTGTTTTATTCATTGCTTTTGTTTAAAGCCAACATTCTGAATAAATTTTGGGGCTCAGATCTAGAATCAATTTACCATCACAACTATCCAAATTATGATATCCAATAATTACCACCATAACCTACAATTATTATGACCAAGATTTATATACACTCTGTTTCATCCACAATACTATGGATTTTTTTTTCTTTTGTAACTCCTATTTCTAAAAACCTTTACCTTCTGTCTTAGAATCAATACAGAAGAGCAGTAAGGACTAGGCAAAGGAGTTAAGTGACTTGTTCAGGATCACAGAGCTAGGAAGTATCTGAGGCCAGATTTGTATCCAGGCCATCCTGTTTCTGGACCTGGCTCTCAAATCGCTAAGCTACCCAATTACCCCCTCTTTTGTAACTCTTGAATTGTCACTGTAATGAAAGAAATAAGACAATTCATGAATGGGGCAAAAACATAGCAGTTTTGCACAATTTCTCAATTATAATGATAACAATTAAATCTCTTTTCTTTATCTGAAACTTAATTTCCATCCAACTATATTTTGGCTCATGAATTTGAGTGGAGTCTTTACAAAGTCAAGAAATCTAGAAGATAACCTCCTATGTGGCACATTTACAGGAGGATATGAACAGAGAATGGGCAAAAATAAATGGATCGTAATTTTTGGCATTGGAGGGATTACCACAATAATGAAAGCTCATAACCCTAGAATATCATAATTTCAATAATGACCTACATTTTACTCATTAAATTATTTCTTTTTTCAATCTCTGAATTCTAAGGACAATAGAATCCAATAATCCAGTACAAAATTTTCTTAATCCCATAATCTAAATACTACATAAGTCTTTATATATACTCTATTTTTAATATTAATTTTAGTGGGAAATGATTATTAGCACAAGAACTTAAATATAGTTTGACCAAAAAAATTAATCATGTTATACTCTTTAACAGGGAAAAAATCTAAAGAAGCCTGAATAAATTTAGTTTATCTGTAATGTCTATAACTGCTAGAGTTCCAAATGTTCTTAATTAGTACATAGGCCCAGTCTCTAAAAATAGCTGATCATGTATGTATGCAGAAAACACATTTTCAGTATACAGAGCCTTCTTATTTCTTTGTTAATTTTAATACTTTAAAACTCTGAAATCTCTCTGACTATTATTTGCTTCTTACTGAAATTAGTACCCTGAATAAATTGCCAGTTCTCAATTCAAATTCAACTTTTCAGAGGAAAAAGTATAAAAAGAATCTTCTATACAATTCAGTTTCTCTGACCTATTTATGAAGAATATCACTTAACAGTTTCATTAGGGATGAGTAACAGCTGGTGACATGGCTGTGTCCTAAAGTGTTTTCTCTCTCTCAATATTCTGCATCTTAAGCAATTGAGCCTTCATAAGAAATACTTTAGTTAGTGGCAGTCCTTCCTTTGGGGAGAAAAAAATGTCAGACCACATTGTCTGTATTTTGCAATCTTGTTTTCGGTGGTGTCACATTCCTATTTTATTAGCACGTAGAGTAAACTGGAATGATTTGCTGATGCTATTGAAAGAACTTCTAGAGAGTTGCCTTCTAATTGGGGTTTCTCATGAAACCTACCATCAATGCGACACATATCTGTGAAATATTTTTAATTGAATCAAATTATTTTCTCTTCCTTCTCATCCCCCACTTCACTCAGAAATTCAAAGATTGTTTTTTCAGTGATGAAAATGAAGTACTTGGACTATGTAAGACATTTTTTTCTTTAGATTTGTTATCCTTTTATTTGCTTATATATGTATAACAATTAGGTTTTCCAAATATCTCTTTCACCCTTCAAAAAGCTGAATTTAAAATCACCATTCCAAAGTATCATCATTTTCCCCATCCCTTTTCTATTTGAACCACTTAAAGAAAATAAAATCAATTGGAGTGATTAGTACTTGAAATATTGCCTACTATAACAATAACAGGATTTGTGCTTATTATTTTTCCTTGTGTAGGAGGACCCACTCTGAATATTATAGAAAGTTATACATTTATGTAGATATTCAACAGCAAATCTCTCTTTAAAATAGATTATCATTTATTTATTTTTTTAAATTTTAAACCCTTAACTTCTGTGTATTGATTTATAGGTGGAAGATTGGTAAGGGTAGGCAATAGGGGTCAAGTGACTTGCCCAGGGTCACACAGCTGGGAAGTTTCTGAGGCCAGATTTGAACCTAGGACCTCCTGTCTCTAGGCCTGGCTCTCAATCCACTGAGCTACCCAGCTGCCCCTGATTATCATTTATTTTTAAGAAAGTTTATTTCTTATCACTTAAGACTGAAACAAAAAAAAAAAGGAAAAAGATAAAATGTATCTGAAAAATATTACTGGTTTGTCTCAGTATATACCCAGATTTTCATGGAGATACAGCTTCTAGCAACAAGATCTATAGTTATAGACTAGAAAATAAAGTTTGTTTGAGATAAAATTTAGTTTTATTTTTCATTATTACTCAAATAAAATACTTTAGTGAGGTATTGACTCTTCTGTTCAAATTATTTTTTATTTGCTTGGTCAAAAATGTGTGTATATATATACATATATATATGTATATGTGTATGTGTTTTTGTTTTTGTTTGGTTTTTAGAAAAGAGCCAACCAACAATTAAAGACCAATCTCAAAGTGAGATATGCTTGGAATGGAGGGGTTTGGCAAGAACATATCATTGTACCACAAGCACTTTTCCTTTCTCCCAAATGTCAAACATGGCAACCTAAGCTTGTTTCAAATTTGTTTATGACAAATCTATGTGGTAGGTACTTGTTAACAAGAGCACTGGAAAGTCTAATTTAAAGCATTTGACTTTGCTAAGAAGCCAATTTTCCAATTTTCCTTACATTCAGAGTAATGTAAATTATATTATAAGGCTTCAGGGAGACTCATACAGAGTGGATAGAGCAAGAAAGACTTGGATTCTTTTCCTACCCCTCATACCTAATAGTATTATGAATCTAAGCAAATCACTTAACCTCTTCTGGCCCTCAGGCAATTCTCTTAGACCATATGCTGCAGAGCAGCCGTCCATCTGTATTGGTTGAGGGAATTCCCTTTCTGAAAATGTCCTACCCCAAAAAATCCTGTTTAGATCACCAAGAAAAGAGATGTATAAACCTCTATTGCACAAATGTAGCTAATAATAGTGATAATGAAAATGAATTTTACAAATTAGAGCAATATGAAATTCCCTCATCTGGCTAAGATATAATGGCCATCTAGTGTATAATTCATATTTGAAATTTTCTCCTTCTGTCTTCCATACTGTTTAGTTAATATTTTCTGATCACCTGTAACAAGTGACTTTCTAGGCTCTTCCTTCAAGTTATTTGATTATGTCTTGCCAATCAGAAATATAATATTTCCTATAATCTGTTTCTCCCTGCAAACAGCAAAAAGTAAAAATTCAGGGACCACCTCGGGGTCATGCGGAAGATGGCTTATCAGCAATTTTTTGATTTGATGAGCATTCTTCAGTCAGCAACAATGTCACCTGCAGCATTCAAAAGCTGCTCAGTGAGTCCTCACAAATCTCTGTCTAAGTCTAATTTAGTTAAATTCAGCCTCGGCAACAACCCCCCCCCACCTCCCACTCCAGCTAGCCAAAGGGAACCCCTCTACTTCTGGAATGACTTTAGCCTCAAAGAATCCTACCAGTGTCCTACTTTCTGCTACACATGTGTTGCTCTCAGAATAAACCAAGCCTAGTTCACAACTCCAATTTTAATAAAATTAATTATATGTGATACATAGATATGCATGCACATTTGCTGACTGTCCTTGCTTATTCTTCTATTTCCTTCATTTCATTCTTCAGATGCTTCCAATTTAAAATGTTCCTCTTCAAGAATTTGCTCAGATTTGGAAGTGCCTTTAGTAAGTTCTTGGAATTGGAATAGTACTTACTGTTTCTTTTGTCGCTTTCATAGAATAAGCTTACTGTTCATATAATTGCAGTTATATATGTAGGATCATACTGTGGGATTTAGAAGGCCCATTACAGATCATTATAGATCTCAGATTAAGAGTTAGAAGGCATCTTAGGGATCATTGGGGCAGCCAACTCCTTTATTTTACTGACAAGGAAACCGAGGCACAGAGAGGTTCAGTGACTTAAGTAGGATTACAAAGAGAATGAAAAGATAAATTGAGCTTCAAACTCAGGCATTCTGATCCTAAATCCAGTATGTACGCCATGATATTAGATTAGGAAGAGCAGGGTTTGGGTGGGCTTGGGAGAATGACTACCAGAAAGTTAGTTAGGAAAATATTGGGGTCCATGGTGCTAAACCCCAAGTATTTATTCCTGTTTATTTTTTCCTCTCAAAACACACGCATATGACCTCTCTTTTCTTTGAGAAATAGGGGCTAATGTAAGCAGAATATCACACATACTGTCAGATATACTTTTTGAGTCCATTGACTTTCATTAATTATTTTTGTTTGTTTCAAGGGAAGGTATCTGATTTGTGGAGGGAGGTTCCAAGGGGGCTAAAACTAAAAGTGACTGATCCTAAAAAAGGCATTAACTAACCTTTGAAATAAATTTCAGGAGTCATACTTTTTATTTCTTTGTCTATGTCTAAGGTCACATCCATTTTGTCAATCCTTTCTAAAGTGGTAGTAGGAAAAACTAGTAGTTAATACAGAGACATTTATATATATATGTATACATATATATATGTATACATATATATATAAATGTCTCTGTATTAATATAAATATTATATAATATAATGATATAATATTTATATTATATTATAATAATATATTATATAATATAAATATTATATACTGATATACAGTATGCCAGGCCCATAGTACACACCAGAAGAAATGTTTTACATATATTAACTCATTTAATCCTTACAACAATCACGTGAGGTAAATGCTACAGGTCTTACCATCTACCCTCTTACAGTTAGAGAAACTGAGACCAAGGGATTTTAAATAAATAGCTTGTAGTCAGAACACTGGTACATCAAAGTTTATTTGCAGGTCTTTCTTCTCCTCAATTCCCAAATGCTCTCTACTACATGACTCCAACAACATTAGTACCCCTAAAGTCTTTCGAGGTTCACACAATCTACTATTGGCTATCAGGCACAATACTTATTAATAGCATTCTTATATTTGGCTAATTAAAATTGTCCACTTATTCCTGAATTCCTTCACTACATAGAAACATTTATTTTATCAATACAGACAAATTAAAATAGGAAGTTGAGAAGGTGATTTCATCAATAAGGACTGCTAATCTGGTTCATTACTTTGGGGTCTGAATTATGCACATTGACTGCCTTAATTGAGCAAATGAACCAAGCTGTTGCCAAGTCAGCACTTGACTATGCTGTATAGACACTTCCTGAATGTCATTTCAGGGTGTTTAGCTGTCTGGTAAGATACAATTTTTTTGCAATAATAATATTCCATCTCTTACCCCAGAAATAAGCTTCTTTTCTCTTTCATAGGAAATTTAACAAGAAATATCAAGGGGAAAAAGGCATTTTTCCCTCTTGATGTGAATACCTAAATAAAACTGTTCAAACACCAGAGATATTATCACTTTGGTTAGAGAGACTAGGCTCAAACACTTGGATTAGCAAAAGGAGCAATAAAGATCCAACCAGGAACAGCGGGATTTCAGGAGTTTACCTGTATCTATCCACACAGATACTTCATTATATCTTAATGTCACTTCAGAAAGGCATTTGCTCCCTGGAAATTCTATGCCACAGTGCTGAAATGTCACTTCTGAAAGGCACTACCTTGCTGGAGGCAGGCACAACAACTAGGAACAATGATATCCCTGCCAGGGGTTAGCAGCCTTCTCCTCCCAGGGAGTCACTTAAAATAAGCACATTGAACACTCTCTGCATCTTTAGTAGATACCCAGTAGCAATACCTCCCTGCTTTGCAAAATTTATCCTTCCAGGTTTGAACCGACTAAAAACCCACCTTATGCTGCTTGAGAAGTAATTTGAGTTTTGAAGGTTGGTCCAACTCAGCAGGGCTGAAGGATGGCACTTTTCCTTGGTCGTCGGCATGTTGGCTCAGGCCAGACAGCTGTTAGGACATTCTCCTCTGGGAATCTTGCCCTCAACACCCACAGTTGATGCACATACATGGTCTACTGGCTGCCTACTTCCATGCCCATCTGTTCAAATGGCATGGTGCCCACTCACAAGTTGGCTGGATCTTTGCCCTTAGTGTGTAGGTGCCAGGCAATGATGGGTTTAGATGGGCAGCCTGCATAACACTACAAGTGACAATTTTCCCCCCTCCCTGTTCAACAGCCTCATTCTGTTTTCACTAAGGAAGTAGAGCCTTGTACATAATGACCCCACTCCCACTCTAATATTATATATGTGGACATTTGTGCACCCTTGTAGACATTTGGACATTTTCATAGCCAAATAAAAGACACACAGTCCTCCGCTGACAACAAAGATGAAAGGGGAAGAATGCATTGTTATTCATAGGATTTCTAATATTGAAATAGGTTGTGCTGGAAAAATCTCAGTCACCTGGAGTCTATCAGAAGATCTTTACCATAGGTATTAATTTCCACATAGGCAGTGGATAAAGAGCTGATCTCAGAGCCAAGACCTAGGTTCAAGTCCTGTCTCTGACAGATACTGGCTGTGAGATTCTGGGTAAGCCACTCTATCGCTCTATGTTCTTGGCAACACTCTAAATATCACATTATAAGACTCTAAGTGGCAGAGAAGGTGCCAGCTTACATTGGTAGAGGGAGTTTCTTCATCTAGTTCTCTCTATCAGTGAAATCACAGATCCCATCGATATTTCTATAACTCCCAAAGATATTTTCATTAAATGAAATGGCACCAAGATATTTCAGAACTAAAGTGGGATTCCTTTTAATACAGATCAATTCACATGACAAGCATTTCTCAAAATTCAGCTATATGACAGGAACTGCTGGGTTCTAGGTTCCTAAAGACAACAATAAACATAATTCCTGCCTTCATCGAATATGCAGTCTACTAAAAGGAAACATCGTAAATATTTATGTATAGGAATAGGCTTTAAAAGTCCAGAATTCATCACAAAAAAGGGATTCACCGGAGAGTTTTAAACTAGTTGGAAAAGATGTGGTCTCATCAAGAAATCACTGTCCCTTGAATGATTCAGAAAGAAGATTAACGCCTTGGAATCTGTAGTTGTGGGAGGAAGGTCATTGCCAATATGGCTTCTAGTCCCATCACATCTGATATCCTTTATTACTCCTAGAATCCTGGCCCTTCTTTTTTCCCTCCTGTAGTAGATGCCTCGGTCTAGTTTTTATTTTCTCAGCACCTCAAAGCTTCCTACAATTTCCCTGTCTCCAGATTCATGATTCTGTTCCCCTAGTCAAGAGCTGGTTTCTTCATCTGGTCTATCTCTTAGATTCAGTGAATTCACTTTTGAATGTCATAATTTGGGATGGCCATTTTTCATCCTATCACATAGTATTTGCACCTCAGAAAGATTGTTTAGTGTCAGTACATCTTTTACAGTTATTGTGATACTTCATTGTCAGCAACTTTTCTGAAATTAGGTCAAGGACATTTTGTAGCACATAGATAAGCCAATGCAAAATAAAAGGCAACCAAAAAATATTAGAATAGTTTTAAGCTATTAAAACTGAAAATGTACAAACTTTGAGACATCTTGAAAAGCTTACAACTGCATGAAGTCTTTTGGGACACACTGTAAATGCATATGATAGACAATTTTCCAAGATAAGAATTCTTAACATGGAGTCCATGAACTATTTGAATGTTTTTTAAAATTGTTGTTTAAATATTATTGATTTCCTTTGTAATCCGACATGTTTTACTTTTACATATTTAAAAATGATATTCTGAAAAGGGATCCTTAGTTTTCAGCAGACTGTTAAAGGAGTCTATGACACGAAAATAATGTTAAAGAACCCCTGTTTTTAATACTTCAAGTTGACAAGTATTTGCTGTAGAGAGAGTTTGATTACTGTGCATTTCTTATATCAGTGAAATTAGAGATGTAGACCACAACAAAAAGAAAAAAAAAAGGATAGAATGGAATGTTCCCTTTCACTAAAAAGGTAAAAACAAATAAAGAAAAAAAATTAAGAAAACTGAGTACACCCATTGGCAGCCTTATATTAAAAAAAAAAAAAAAAAAAAAAAAAAAAAAAAGGTATCTTCTCTGGGTATTTATTCATACCTTAGAAATCATCCTGACTAGAGGTCAAAATGAAATGCAAGAGCAAAAAAGAAAGCACATCTCCCTCCAGCCTTCGGTAAACCCATAGAGAAAAATAGATTGGCAAGAAAGGTTGTGACTTTAATGATCCAAAGCATATGAATGCTTGTTAGCAGACAGCAGACAGACGTAAATGAACAACAGTAATGCCTGCCTCAGTAGCCCTGCCGATAGCACTCAATCCAATCAGGGGGCAGGAGAGCTTCAGGCCGAAGGTACTGGAAAAGCTTATCTTGTATATTTATTTAAGGGTGATTGAATTCAGGGTGTTGTCAGCTTCCTCTGGAGAATGGCTATTCAGTGTGTACCCATGATCTTTCTTCCTGAGTATGCTTTGTTGAGTCAGTTAGTTATGTGTGACTACTTGATCTGTTCTCCTCTGTGTGTGCTGCCAAATCCCTGAGTCCAAGTTTCAGAGGATCAGTGCCTAAAAACTTTTGGCTCAAGAATCAAATTAGGCTTCTCTGTTGCCCTAGTCAGGAAAAAAAAAAAGCCTAAATACCCAGTGGCCAGAACCAAAGAATTCAAAATTGCTATCTGAATAGAGCTGTCAGATGCTGAAGTGCAGAAATATCTTCTGCTTAAAGTCAAGGCTAGTTCAACATCCTTGGTAATCAGAAAAGACTTCTGCAGATAACTTCATGGGTCATATTGGCCTTTGTTTTTTCTGAGTGCTACCTCCAAACCTCTGTCTCTCAAAATAATAAATGCTGGAAAAATAGGATTTTTAAAGACTTGCCATTTTATCAGTAAAGTATACCGTCATCACCCAGCCACTTTTTTCTAGACGGAAATTCAGGAATCAACACCATCTCATTCCAAGCATTTCCTAAAAAGAATTTTTCAAAATACTAAGAAATATAAAAGAATTCAAAAATATTTAGAAGAACCTGAGTCTGAGACTGTCAGGCAAGTTTCTGAGATTTGGGCAGAGAGAAGGAGCAACTTGTACCAAGGAAAACCCATGAAAGTTTCCAGGGTTCTGGTGTATTTGTATCAGAAATAACCAGGAAAGAAATTGATCAACATGCAGTCTGAAAGTGGTAGAACAGTCATATGGATTGTGAAGCTGAAATATATTCTGAAAAGCTGCTAATCCCAAGGGAAACACTTAATCTGTTTATAAATGAACAAGCACTGGATACACTTACAATACCAATGATCTGATTCTGCCCATTCTCAGGGGGACAATAATATCTGAAAAAAAACTTTTTTTGAATGGAACTGCGTTTTCACCTTTAGATCAATGGAAAACACAGTCCTGAATTCTTCAACATCTAGGAGTCCTCCTTTATTTGACCTGCTTTGTATTTGTCTCTATAGATCATATTAGCATAAAATAAACATATTGTGAGTTGTCTGGTAAAACAGAGGACCTTGGGTAGAGACTTCCTCAGTTTGTGTGTATTTGTGAGTTGTGAGAAAAAGCCAGGAAATTGGCCTGAGCTAGACAGACTACTGGAGATAATAACCATTAATTGTCACTGAACACAAAGCATACTCTTGGTTGAAAGTCATGTATGGCTCTGAAGTTTTCCCTCTTTCAAGGGAAAATGTTCTTATCTTCTTATTTGTGAGAAAGCTAAATTCTCACAGTATAAGCCAAGCAATAAGGCTCTTCTCTGGGTAAAAAAGTCAATTGTTTTAGACAAAACTCATGCCTTAAAACTCAAACTTCATTACCTCAGTAAATATAAATTACTAATTTTAGAGAATATTTAGTTTTACTTATAGCATAACAGATTTCAAGTTAGAAGGGTTAGGTGTTAGCTACCAAAATTCCTCATTTTTGAGATGAGGAATCAAAGGACCTGAAAAGTTTAGGAACTTGCCCATGTTACAATAGGTAATAATAGACAAAGATGGGAATTAAAATAAGGTTATCTGACTTGAAATCCAGCCTTTCCCCATCATATATTGAATAGTTCCTGGCACTTGGACTTGATTTATACCATTCTGTCTCTATCTCCTTATTTCCTTTCCTCCTTTATTTCTCTCCTTGGGTGGCAAATTGGACTAAATTGTCTCTGAGGCTTTCTAAAACTCCACGGTATATTCTATTCTTCTTCTTTTTAAACTAATGGTTAATTAGCCTTGAAAGTATTTGAAGGTACATAATGGAAAGGTTTCTGGATTTATAGTTGGAGAACTTAAGATTCAATGATGGCTTTGATATCTATTAGCTGTGTAACCCGGGATAAATAACTTATTCTCATTGGGTCTCTATTTTCTCATTTAAAATGAGATATTTTTACTAGATGATTTCTAAGTTCAATTTTAACTCTAAGTTTATAATCTTAAATTCACATTTATCCAAATGAGCTCTACATCTTATAACTCCTACCATCTTTTATGATTGTTTTCTTTATTTTTCTTAAACTCTTACCTTCCATCTTAGAATCAATACTGTATATTGGTTCCAATTCAGAAGAGTGGTAAGGGCTTATTAAGTGACTAGCCCAAGGTCAACAGAAATGAATTGTCTAAGGCCAGATTTGATCCAAAGACCTCCCAGCTCTAAAGCTGGTTCTCAGTTCACTGAGCCATTGATGTACCCCTTTCTATCATTATTTTCAAAGCCTCTTCTAATAAGAATCTTATCCTATAGACGTCAAATCCTTTTCCTCACTTTCAAATTTTTAATCTATTTGGAAATGAGGAGTAATTTTAGATACTATGTTCTTTACTCCTTACAAATTTACTCCCTTAGAAAATTAATTTAGGATGAAGCAAATACAAAGTCACAATATATGCTTCTTCAATTAGATTATAAACTCCTTGAGGGCAGGAATTATTGCTTATATTTCTTGAAAACATCTAGTATCAATATTAACATCTGCTTACTACACTCAATAATTTTACAGATTGACCCCCAATAAGAAGCAAGAAATTCATGATGTTGGCTAATGGGATATAATTTGTAGGTGAATGAACCTGAAGGTCTTCTATATAATGACTCATGAAAGCTGAGGATTGTAGAGGTATTAGTGTTTTAGATATCATATAGCATGCTAATGATTAATTCAAAAAATAATAATATTACCAAGGAAAAGAAATATAACCCTATGCTATTTTCAATGAGATGAATATATCATCAACTTTACATGAGGGAACCAGAAACAAGAGGAAGTTTCCAGGATATTGTACAAGGGCTAACATAATTTCCAGAAATTCTGAGTGAATTACATGACCACAGAATTGGAAATGGCAATGTAGCTAATAATAGTAGTAAAAAGAATCCTTATTATATACACCAGATACATACATAGTGGTTTTCTTGTACGTGATAGTTTTCCAAGAATTTAAAATCTGCAGTTTCTTCAGACTAAATCTTACTTCTATTTTAAAGATCTAATCTTTTAAATGAATTTTTTACTTTGATAATTTTAATAATCACTTTCTGACATTTTATGATCCATTTTTACTTTTTCCCCTTCTACCTCTTCCCTCTCCCCTAACTAAAAAAACTATTCCTCTCTTAATGCAGCCTATAATACATTAGCTTTTTCAGATGTACTTTCATAATATTGTAATAATGAAAGTAAAATATTAATTTTTAAAAAAGATTGTGGTTGCAATCTATAAAATTAAATCTCAAATCATAAGTCTGTTAGTAGCTCTTAACAATTAAGTTTTAGCCAAAATGGAGAAAAAGTAAAAGGAGGGAAATGTAGGAAGGAGACAGAAAATATCACCTGACTAAAATACCCTAAACTGAATCAGGAAGTCAAAATCCAAAGCCTCCAATATCCAAAAAAACCTTCCAGGGTACAGCAGGCACCAGAGCTCCTGCTCAAGCCTCTCCTCTACCAAAGTGCCAACCCAGAAAGAACCCTCTGCATCCTGCTATGTAGGCACACAAAATAGGATGCAGGGTAGGAGGAACTTGGGGAGGGTGAAGCTGGAAAGTGGATTCTATCTATACAGTATCAACTCATACTTACTAAGTTGAGCACTAAAGCTCTCAGCTCTTTTTGAGACAATCCTCTATCTAACCATAGTTCCATAATTTTGTACTTTTAAGTGAGCATTTTTGAGTCTATAGAGAAGACTATGTTTATTTCTATCAATATTTCCATTTATGAAATTTTATTTTATTATATTGATCCTTTTGTTCTAGTCTGTTGAGATTCTTTTGGATCCTGATTCTAAAAACCAATATGCAAGCTATCCCTTCAAATTTTATATCATCTGAACATCCAATTATCATTGTGCTATAACTATGACTTTAGTCAAGTCATTGACAAAAATATTAAATAGTATGGGGTAAGAACCCCGCTGTATATTTCCTTGCAAGTTGACAGCAAGTAAAAATAATACACTCAATGTATGGATTATGGATATAAACTGATTAGATAGTCTGCTTGCTGTGCTTACAAAGTATCTTCACTTTATATAAGTGAAGTGAAGCTCATAAGTGAACTCTTCAGGGCCAGGTGCAAGGACACTAAGGAGACTCTTGCTATACAAAAATAAACTATTTATTGAGAATATAAGGATATAAAAGGATTTCTAACTCTAAGGGATTCTAACTCATGTTTTCATAGGCTACACTAATCCTTCCTGATCTGACTAACCCAAATTTTCCCTATTCTACAATAAACTAACACTGTTATCTTTATATTAAGTATATAATTCTTAACTTTGTCTCCAAGTTATAAAAATAACAAAGGCCAGCTGGCTGAGCCTCAGTAAGAACCATATTAGGACTCTGAGCCTTAGCAGACTCAGAGTCCAAACCAAAGACCAAGTCTTTCTTTGATCTTTTCAGAGATAAAACAATTTATGAAACAACAATAGACAATCACTAGTGCTTCCCAAGTTGGAAAAGGAAATCGCTTAGCTCCTTCAGGTTTTTCCCTCCTTTCTTTCTACATCAGACAGTGAGGAGAAAGAGAAAAGAAGATGTTGCCTGCTTCCAGCACTCGGAGAGGGAGCCAATGCCCCAAACTAACTGCCACACACAGAAAGAGTAATTGCCATAGAAAAACCATTACATAACCGCTTCACATTGCCATATTTGAAACTGACACTCAAATTCCAGTTCTTTCTCATACCAGCTTCTCCACTTCTTACCTCTAAACTAACGTGATAAATCTTAATTTCTAATATCCTTATACTATCAAAGAGTACAGTTTGGTTTCAGCCATTTAAACAACTTTATGTCCATCTAAACATATGGCTGTCTTCTTTCAAAATATAATGAACATGGAAATACATGTTATATGATAACATAGTACAACCTATATTATATTGCCCATCATCTTGAAGAAGGGGAACAGATGGGAGAGAGGAAGAGAACATAGTTCTCAAAATGTCAGAAAATGATGATTAAAAATTCTATCAATAATTTTTTAAAAATATTTTGTGAAAAGACATACTACTATCTATTGTCTAGCCCATATCTCCCTATCTTTTCCACATGAAATGCCTAGAAGACTTTTCCAAATATTTTGCCTTCCAAAATTCAATCTCTGCCTTTCTTTAAACAACCAGAGCCCTTCAAATCACTTCTATAACTTATCTTTTTTTTAAAATTCAAGTTCTTCTCCTATATCCTCTGTACCATACCATCTTTCCTTCAGAAGACAGAATGATTATGACAAAATATTTCATTAATCAGGAGTTACACAGAAGTACCCAGCTAACTTTAAAAAATACCATTTAACCATCAGAAGCTTAGGATTTTATCCTTAAGACCTAAAAGGAATCTCTGTACCCTAACTCAGTTGAGTTTTAACTTAATAAAAAGTCATTTATGATTCAGTAAACCTTAAATTAAAAAAAATCACCTGCTAACCCCATTTTCCTTACAAATAGACAATTTATGAATGCATTCATCAGTTTCAAAGGAGAGAAGAGGAGTAGGAGAGAAGGTCTATATCAGTGATTCCCAAAGTGGATGCTACCACCCCCGGGTGCTGCAGCGATCCAACAAGGCGGTGATGGCCACAGGTGCATTTATCTTTCTTATTAATTGCTATTAAAATTTTTTTAAATTAATTTCCAAGGGGCTAAGTAATATTTTTTCTGGAAAGGGGGCGGTAGGCCAAAAAAGTTTGGGAACCACTGGTCTATACTATCACTTCTGTCTCTCTTGTCTTACTATGTCATTTGCCTGTGGTAGAAGCTTGAGCACCATGGAGAGACAAATGAAACCAATCAAAGATAAAGTGACTGGTTAAAATCCTATAGCCAGAGATATAGAAATGACTTAGTATTTGAAAAAATCATTTAAATTTATGAATGAAATACTATAGCATTGTATTATCTGATCACATTTACATCCTTCTCATCATTGACAGAGATAAGAACAATGCTCATCAGAGAGTGAGGTTAGGGTTTTATGTGATGGTTGGAAAGCCAGGATTTCTCCTTCTCTTTTTTTTTAATGTTTAAAGACTCATTCAGTGTAAGTATACAAAGGATTTTCATATTTCAGTTCTTCTACTCAGCCACATTCTTAAGAAAAGAATGCTTTCCAATAGTCATTTAAAACCTTTCTCTTTCAAATCAAAGGAAGCTGCCAAAATAGTATTAATTTTTAAAAAATAACTCTCTCACTAATGTTCCCATTGGATGCATAAAAAAGAGAATCTATTTCAGAGCCAATTTTTTATCCTCCATTGTGTATATACCACAATGTATGAGTCTGGCTCATTAGTGCTCAGCTAGTGCCATCATTTTAAATGATCAAAGTGTTTGTTTGGGGAAAAATCAGTCACATAGAGGAATGTTTCCCAAATTGTGGTCTTGAGTTTGAAAGGGAGGAGTATCTTTTGTCATTTTTTAAGATTTTACAGAGAAGGTAGATAAAATATATAATTTAGAGGGAATATTATGAAGGAAAAGGGACATAGAATGACCATTAATTGAGACTGGAGATTTAAATTTGAAAGACCATGTAGCAGTTACAAGAATGCTTTTTAAAAAATATATAGAATTAAAAACCTAAAGTGTGATCATGTGAGAATATAGAAATCTGAAATCCTAAAATTTGAGTCAAAGTCTAACAAGATAATTTTGACAAGCCCAGATGCACTTGCCTTATAGTAATTTAATTCCTTTAAAGAATTAAGGAAGAGAACTTCTATTTTATTTTAAGCAATAAGGAGAATCTAGTTGTCAAAATCAGAGGACTGGTTTTTGGATTGAAAGAAAGTAGATTCAAATTATGTGGTTTTCTACCTGTGGACTCTCATTAAGTCATTTGACTTTCTAGGATTTAATTCCTTCACCTTCAAGATGAAAAGGAAGGATTAAATTATACCCATAGTCATATCTAAATACTATGTTCCTAAGAAGACAGAAATGACAGAGATCTTGGGTTAGATTGACAATGCTTTCTTAGAATTCATGATAAAGAGGAGTCATTTGAGCATATTCTGAGACTCTTGCCCATACTCAGAGAGAGACAATTTTAGAAAATTTGGAATAATGAGGATTCTAAGTTTTAAGATTCTAAAACAGAAAATGGATTGAGGGATTTGGGAAGCTCTGAAGAAGAAAATTCTGCAAAACAAAACAAAAAACAAAACCCCACATATGACTACATTAAGCAATTAAAAAGGATACTATAAAAACAGAGTAATACAGGTGTACAAGCAATTCATAACTAACATGTATTTTTAAAAATATTTTTTGATGTTTTTAGTAGTGGCAGAGCTAGGGGCAGCTACATAACCCATCAACTATGAGTTGGGGAACAATGAAGAAATCAGGCTAAGAAGGTGAAGTAAGAACCACTTGAAGCCCTCCAACCACCCTCCAAGCAATCATAGAAGAAGAAAAACACCTCAAAAAAATTTTGGAGCAGCAGAAGCAGAAAAAGAAAGGATAAAGCAGTGCTTCTGCCCAGAATAATATGGAGATAGTGAAGAAGACATCACATTAGGAGATAGGAGAGTGTGCTGAGCAAGACTTAGCAGAACTTGAATGAGATACAGGACAAGTATCAGGGAGAAAAGCACAGCCATCCTCATCCACCTTCAGCAGAACTTGGGCATTAAATAGTGCAAGGGGCAGGGGAAAGAGCAGATTTGGATTGGTTAAGCCTCAGCAGGGCAAGAACAGAAACCAAAGTGATACAGAAAAAGTAGCAGTGGTAGTCCTATATAGTCCAGTCATGATGGAGGACTCAATCAAACAAGATCTAAACTTAGTGGGATTGAGGAGAAAACAATTCAAATTAGCTGAACTGAACAGCTTCAAAGCTCTATATAGCAGGCCAACCAGGCTGCTTCTATAGATTGGTCAATCTGGGATTAAGACATAATAAATTTATTTTATTTATTATAATAAAAAAAGAGTTGTCCAAAGGTTAGAAGTAAATTGTGTCTGGAGAAGAATGCAAAAGAATATCACCCTTCTGTAAGAATAATGTTGATAAGACTTAAACATAGGCAAGAAGAAAATCATTACTGTGGAGTGAAAAGATTAATCATAAAGAAGGTGAAGCAGTCACTATTATTTAGCTTGTTTTCTCAAGGAAAATGTTCTTCATAATGAGAGGTCTAGAACAAAAATGTTTGACATGGAATTGAAAACAAATGTAACATTTTATTAGTAGCAAAAAGACAAATATAGACGTCATACTTATAAGTTTACAGATGATAGAAAGCCATAAAGAGAATCTAAAACATTGCATAAGATAGCAAGGATGCTAGGATAGTAGGGTGCTAGAACAATGGGATAAAAATAAGAAATTTATAGGAATCTTTTAAAGTCCTGTATTTAGCTTAATAAAGAAAACTATATAGATAAAGAAAGAAATGTGGCTAGACAAATAAAATCTGAACCCTTTAGTATAATATGAGATCTACAGGAGTCAACAGAGCTATATGGCAAATAAAAACTCTGATTCTATATTAGACTGAATTAATAGAAGACTAAAGTCTTAAAGGATGAAAGTTAGAATCTCATACTATATCCCAATCAGACCACAGCTTATTATGGAGTCATAGATATTGAGCTAGAAGGAACCTCAGATGTCAACTGGTTCATTTAATAGATGAAGAAATTAAGCCTCAGAGAGGGTAGGTGGTCAAGGGACATATAATTAGCAAATGCCCAAGGTAGGATGCAAACTCATATCTTCCCAACCTCATGTGCAGCACCCTATTTCCTACACTTCATTGGCCTTTTGGATTACAGGGATCAGTTATAAGCGCCAAATTTGGGGAAAGGCATTGACAAATTGGCAAACATTCAGATTGAGTTCAGGTTGGTAAGAGACTTGAAGAAATACCAGGGGCTGTGATTTCCTTGGTATAAAGAACTGCCAGGTAGAGAAAAACAGGTCAGAGCATTCACTAAAATGTCTATTCTTAAGAGAGTTTTCTTGTAGCACTGAATGGTTAAATGACTTGCCAAGTATGTATCAGAGACAGAATTTGAACCTAGGTCTTCCTGTCTTTGAGGCCAGTGATCTGTCTACTATGACACTTCCCTTATAGAAATAGTAGCTATCATCCAATATATGAAGTGCTTTTTCATGAAAAGCTTACTCAACTTATTTAATTTGACCCCAGAAATCAGTAGGGGGAAAATATAGAGATAAAGACAGATTTAATAATACAAAACAAACAAACAAAACCCAGCTTCTTAATAATCAGCATTGTTTTAAAGTGGAATGAACTACTGCTATAGGACAACATAACTTCCCTATCTTCTGATAGCCTAAAAATGGATTTTAGGGCACCATTTAAAGAGTACAATAAAGAGGGGATTCTTGCTTCAAGTGAGACCAAGATGAAATGACTTTTTATGTCTTTTCAGCCTTTAATAGTTTATACAAACTATTTAACTAAATTTAACAATGAGAAGTTTCAGTTCAGTAGATATTTAGCATTTAAAAATTTCATCATTCTATGCAACATTTATCATTTCTCCAAATGATCTGGTTTATATTTTTAGCAGTTCTATGACTTAAATTAATGCCAGGACATCAGATAATTTTCAGTCCTAAGTAAAAAACAACAACAACAAAGATTTATGGTCCCATAGTTAAAAGATTTGGGGATAGCTTTTGGACTTACATTTTAATTTTCCTTAATTATCCTTATTTATGACCTGTAGAAGCCTCGTCCATATTGAAAACAATAAAAATGAAAATGATGAGGGGCAGCTAGGTGACTCAGGGGATTGAGAGCCAGGCTTAGAGACAGGAGGTCCTGGATTCAAATAAGGCTACCTGTGTGACCCTGGGCAAATCACTTACCCCTATTGCCTAGCCCTTATCACTCTTCTGCCTTTGAAACAATACATAGTATTGATTCTAAGACAGAAGGAAGGATTTTAAAAGACACTGATGAATACTGTTTTTGAATCTTTAGCAGTAAGTTCTATACACTTCAATTCTTTAATGCCAAGACAAAAGGAAAGTTTTTGGGAAGAATGTCATGGATTGTATAGTAGAGCAGTTTTAAGTTACTCTTTCTGAATGTAGATAGTTGGGATTGTAGCCTGAGAAGCAGGCATAATTACAGGAAGCTACATGTTTGCCTCAGAAACAGAAGGAATAAACTGAAAATGTAATTGAGGGGTGTGTGTGTGTGTGTGTGTGTGTGTGTGTGTGTGTGTGTGTGTGTGTGTGTAAAACTTTGGGCAAGCAAGTGAGTTTTAGGGGCTGAGAATGTGATAAACATCTCCAGTTCATTCAAATGATCTTCAAATAACATGGATTCAAGACCCTTTATCTTGACTCTTCTCTGGATGTTCTCCAGTTTATCAATAGCCTTCCTAAAATGTATCACTTAAAACTCAACATAGTACTTCTGTGGTCTGAATAGAACAAATAAAGGGGCATTGATTGCCTTAGTACTGGAAGCTCTACCCCTCTTAAAGCATCCTAAGATTGGATAAATTGGTTTGGGTGCTCTATCACACTTTTGACTCATATTGAGTTTGAAGTCCATTAAATTCTCCTAAATATTAAAAAAAAAAACACGTATAACCATAACTCTTGTATCTTCTACTTGCCATGTCAATTTTAAAAGCAATTTATCCATATCAAAGAGTACGTGTTTGTTCACATTATTAAATTTAGCACAATGTTCTAACCTATCAATTTTTTTAAATCCTAACTCCAGCAAGTATTGTTTGCTATCCTGTCCAGCTTTGTGCCACCCTCATATTTGTCATACAAGCTATCTATATCTTTATCCAAGACACCTATAAAATGTTTAATCAGAATGAGTTTAGCATATATCCTTAGAGACTCCAATGGAACAATCCTACCTAGCCAACACTGAACCACTAGTAATAATTATACTATGATATAGCTCACATATATTAATTTTAAAACTTTTTTAGTAGTCCTAGATTAAATAACAAATTCATGAGGAAACAGTTACAGTTGGTAGAGTTTTAAAAATGAGAGAGGGGCTCATATAGTCTCATTTTAAAATGGATGATGAGGATAACACCTTATAATTGTTTAATATTTTAACATTTTTCATTTTTCACATCTTTAAAGAGAAATATCTTAGTGCAACAGAGAGAGAATTAGCTTTGAAATCAGGAAGAATTGAGTTCAAAACCCTACCTCTTGCAGGACATTTTATTTTTTTTTCTAGCAGGATGAACACAGACAAATTTGATGTCAGCAGAAGTATTTCCCCAAACAAAAAAAATGGCACTCTTAACATTTTGAGATTTTGCATCTGCTACCGTAATCGATCTCATAGACTTATGGAGTGGGTCTACAGCTGAAAATACTTTTTGAGGACCTTTACTGCAACCCTCATTTTAGGGTAGCCAAGTGGAACAATGAATAGAGTGCAGGGATTGGAGTAAGAAAGACTCATCTTTCTGAGTTCAAATCTAGCTTTAGACACTTAGTGGCTGTGTGACCCTGAGTAAGTCACTTCATTCTGTTTGCCTCAATTTCCTCATCTGTAAAATTAATTGAAGAAGGAAATGTCAAACCACTTTAGAGTTTTTGCCAAGAAAACCCCTGAAAAATGACTGAATGACTTATTTTGGAGATATGAAAACAGAGCTCTTGCTTATTAAACGATGTGCCTGTGCTCTCTGACTCCAGATCCAATCCTTTTTCCACACTACCACACTTCCTCTGAAGAAGATATCATTCCCCCTCCCTAACTTCATGAACAATGAACCTGAATCAACATTTTCCACTTATCCATGGTTGCATAATCAGTGACAGAAATGGAATAAGAATGGATCCTTGAATATTTTTTACATTAGAACATAAAACCATTAGTAGCAATAAATATAACAGTTCATGATGTGTAAGTACAATGACTACTGAAGAGACCCCTAGTTCTGATACTGTCCTCAATATATATGGAAATTTAGGCAATTCATTTACTTTCTCTAATCCTCAGTTTTTAAATCTCTCACAGAGACCAGATGATGAGAAAGGTAAATTCCTGCACAAAACACTTGTATGCATTTATGAAAATATTTCTTCTTTCACTAAGTAAAAATCACTAAGTATATGCCCCAAATTAAATAAGTTTGTTTTCCTAGTGCATAAACAAATAATCATTTTAGTAGAAACTGCTGAATTTCATTTTGTGTGGGTGACATTATTCAATGTTAAGAGCATGGGTATAATATAGAGAGAGACTTGTATCTGATGCTAAAGGCTCTTGGCCATCACCTTACAAAGTAAATTTCTCTTCATCTTTGCATCGAACAACCCTTCACCCTGTCGAGTGTTATTCTTTGCAATTCAGTTCAAATTCTATACATCAAGGTTTAACCAAATAGAGCAACAAGCTGCATCAGCTGCCATGTCATTTCAGGTTTTGTATTTCTTTTCTTTCCATGGGCAGCTTTGTACTATAGTGATGTCTGACTTCCTCATCCTCAGTCTACTGCCATGGGCTAAGAGTCCTAGATAGAGCTTGGACTCAGTATTAAGCAGGGGAAAAGCAAAAAGAAAAATTGCAAAGGAAGAAGTTGATGACCACTTTTGCTTTCCTATTTATTTTTTCTTTTTTTCCCCCCTCGTTCTTTCTCCTTCCCCTAAGCCCAAGGCTAGTTCTCAATTGTTTTTAATAATTTTGTCTATCTGCTTTGTTCCAGGTTGTAAATTTAGATTTAGAACAGCCACTTCTATTCTTTAGTCAGTATCATTCCTAGCAACAAATTATGCATATGATAGCTCACTCTTTACTCCTTTTTGGAAAAAAAAAAACAAGCAAACAAATCATAATAAAGGGAAGAATAGAGATGGTTGCCTGGGGGTTCCAGGGGACAGAAGGAAGGAACAGACACGGATTTCTGACACAATAACCATGGAAAGCTCTGGCTACAATGTCACCACTATTTCAGCTGCGACATTTCTATAGACAAAGTGCCTCAAGCACCTCAATGTTAGAAACATCTTCAAAAAAAAAAAAAATAAAGTGTCCGATGAAGGACAGAGCTACAGGGCACTAACAATTTGAGTCTGAAGCTTAACTCTTGTACCTCTTACTTGAAATACTTATTCATTTTTTTCTTGTTTAAGTAAGTTCTCTTCTCTGGGCTTCAATATTCTCATCTGTAAAATGAAGGAAATTTAGGCTATCTCAGCTGCTTTCCAGCTCTAAATTTATGATTCTTTGAAAAACATAATCCCTTGCTCTCATAGATGTTTTTTGTTTGTTTGTTTAAACAATTATTGCAAGGACAACACAAATGTGAAAAGCAGGGAATAAAACAGAAAAATTGTAACTTTTAATTTCTCTTTCACATAAAAAAACTTCTATGGATAATTCTTTTGCCCATTTTCTACAAAATAAGTTTAAAAATTGAAAAGAGAAGAAATAGTACACAAAAGAAGAATGAAATGAAAAAGAGTAAAAGTTAGAAATGTCATGTAGCTCTTAAAAAACTAAATTCTAAAGGTTTTGTTGTAGGTTGACTTTTGTTATTTAAACTTTATATTTTATCTTCTGTGGCTACCATTGCATGATTTTAACCAACACCCAAAAGCCTACATTTGTTTATTATATATCATGACTTTGTTTATTAATAGATTTTTCTGAGTATGAATGTCAGTTCAATTTTCTTTTTGAATAATGTGAAGCAGATAACCTCAATTAGCAAGATAATTAGATTTATTTTCTTGTTGAACAATTTTCTTAATTGTTTTTGAAACCTGCTACTAAAATTATGATGAATAATGGGGATATTAGAGTGGTTGATGTAGGTGAACAATATGGGAAGTTTCTATATAGCATTAACAACTGGAAAAGTTTTTAAAAATCTCCAATGCCCAGCATCTTCATTCTCCTACATTGATGACAAGAGCATCATGAAGTATTTTGCCCCATTGTCAAGAAATTCTCTCCTTAACACAAGACCAATTAGTATGTGTGTGGAGAAACATCTTTGGCTAATTAATCAAAGAAGAGAAACCTCTTCTCTCTAAGATTAGTAGAAGTGGGAGGATTCTACTGAGAGTTGTCAAGGTAAAAAATAATCACTTTCTTTTCAAAGATGAAATACATTCGGTATCTCCCCTACCCCCAATCTTTTCAAATATCAAATTATTGTCACAGAAAATGCTCGTTCAGATTATACTCTTGAATCTGAAACTGCTCTCTGAGCTCGAATAGGAAATGTGTATTACTGTTTTCTTGGGGAACTTCAGTTGCCACTAAGTTGAATTTTGAATGATTCCTGTGGTCATTTTTAACACTAGTAAAATCAATGGCTTCCAAAGGTTATAGAGACATCTCTGACTTATTATATCCCTTATTTCTTAGACAAAGAAAGGAGCCAGAGACCTTTTATTGCTTCTAAGCATGGCTTTAATGAATATTGAGACCCTGTGATTGAAAAACAAAGAAGGTGAATACATAGATAATTTCTTTTCACTTGGTCTACAAAGAAGATGGATTCTTCTTGAGTTAGGCCTGATCTCCATTTCTTAGGCATTTGCTTTTCCAGAGGACATGTGCTATAAGAAGGAGACACTTATCATTGTGGTCTTTGTCAACCACAAAGGGCTAAAAAAGCTTTCAGGCCATTCTCAGTCTCCTCTTTTTCTCCTCTTGCCTTTCCTCCCTGAGCATTGACCAATTACTTCCACCAATTGCTTCCTGTCTCAAACCCAGCTTTTGATCTGTGACAGGACTTTAACTTACTCTGTGGTTAATACATTTCCCAGTTAGTCTTCTGTGAATATTTTAATAGCCTAGGGCACAACTAATACCTCTGCCTACCCTCATTCCTTCCACTCGGGTCAGGATAGAAGCTTCCCAAGGCTCCCAGCTCATAGGCTCCAAAAGCCCAGGAGATGCATTAAGGCTCTAATGATCCATATAAAACCAGGCTTGGTGCTTTTAACCCTTCCTTGTTTGTTCTCTGTCTATGACTGTGGAGCGTCCATTTTCAAACTGTGCATCTGCAGGTTTCCAGTGGAAAATTAATAGTCTACAATATGAAGTTGATTTAAAACTTGGATCCAAAAGGTCTCCATAGTGTTGTTACATTTTGCAGTCGAGTGAATAATGTTAATATGTCTAATTAATACCTAAAGAGATTTTTCCCAATTGATCAATTACAAAAATATCATTAATATATTTCCAGGATACATTGTGTTTGTATAAGGGCTTCATTATAGAGTCATTATTCTCATTTTTCCAGGAGGAGATGTGAATATGATAGAACCACTGAGTATTTCCACTGCTGCTGTATACATAAGGGAGACTACCCTGATTAATCTGGACCAATTCTTTGAACAAATAAATCATGAAGGCACTTTAAATCACTACAGAATTTCTATCACTTCCCCTGGAATTATAACCCACCTCAGGCCTTAGAAAAGGAAAACAAGGACATATTTCAAAATCAAAAAGGAAAAAAAATCAGCCTGAAGCACCAGACCTACCTGAAAGACAGATATAGCTTATATTTATAAAATAACCTGTTTTGAAAAATAGTTGATTCCTTTTTAGGTTATCTTGGTTATTGTTTTGTTTTGTATTGTATTTTTAAACTAAAAAAATGGTATTTGTTAATATTGAATCTGAAGGAGATTAGATTATAACTTTATCGAGGATGGCAATCAAAATCTTTCTATTTAACTTTTTGTGACTATTAAGCTGCTCATTTGGTGGGGGGAAGTGATCATTATCTTTAATATGAAACAAAAGCTTCTGGATAAGAGCTTCTGGTTGAAGATCAATATGAGAGATATAATTTCAGTTACTAGCTTAATAATTGTAACCATAGGGAGCCTGGCAGAGCTAGCTCTGAATGAATTAATGTAATATAGAATCCACCAGGTACAAATGGAGAACGCAAATAAAGGAGAATTGCTCGTAGTGACTATATTGGGAATTTTTAGGTAAGAGGGAATTGTGTGATGAATGCAGAGTAGACTCGAGGTGGGCTCTCTGCAGTTGCTACTGACAGACCTTCCAATAAGATGTCATGTAACCACAATCCAAAATGGGAAAGGAGTTCAACCAAGGAAAATAAAACTGGAAAATAATGGTAAAAAGTGGTTAATTTTAAACATTCCATTATCTTGGAATGTTCCTTGTGGGATTTTTTTAAGTGGGTAAAATCAAACATTGTTGACATTTTGATGCAATTTGCTACTTATTGAGGTACAGTAGTATAACACACTGATAGAAATTAAAAGCAACTTTGTCAAAAGATTATTATCTACTAAAGAAGTGATATATCATTAGCCTTTACTGATTAATAGATCTCCTTTATCCCCTGGGCAAACTAAATGGACGTAATGTGTTCAATGGAATGAGAAAAAAGTTTATTTTCCTTTTAAATTTTTTTCACACATCACTTCCTTAGCCCCACATAGTTTTCCCTCATCTTTGCCTTGGTGCCATGCACTTTGATTTGATTCTCCTACATTTATTTTGCATGTTGAAAGCAATAACCACTTTGTTGACATTTTTGACATTTTTCTTTTTCTTGTGATGCAACCATGAGGGAGCTCCTTTCACCAATCAAAATCTTTTACATTTTACTGGAAGGTTACAAGTATAAAACAAATTTACTTTGTCCTTTGCTAAGGGGGGGAAAGCTCTTTTAAAATTAAAAACTTCCCATGATCCATGATACCACTCAGATATTTCCCAAGTACATATACAAATATTGATTTATATGCACATTTGATGTATAGATTCATAAAAGGCACAATCAATATTAATCTACAACTTAAAATTATAGCTGAACCATCTGGAAATGGAGTAAACAATGTTAGATCAGATTATTTGATTCTTCTAGATCATATGAGATTTTAAAAAAACCACAGCTTTGGTCTTCTGGTTATTTCTCAGGTCTTAATTCTTTGGAAAGTATTTTGTCATACAAACTCTATGTGCCAAACAGCAAAAAGTTCATTCACCAATATTTGTTTTTTCATTCCTGTATGCAGATCATTCTGGATATTTCTGGGGTAGTAGGTACAGAGTTTAGTTACCTTCTCATAAAGCTTACAGTCTAAAAAATTTCACTAAGCTTAGGTAAATATATTTGTAACTTAGGGCTACTCTGAGTAATAAGTCAATGAAGAACAAAAATCAATAAAAAGGGGACCTTTATGCTCCCACAGAATTAATAAAATTACAAAAGAATAAAAACTTTAAGCAAAGGTTAAACCTTTCTTCTTAACCTTTTTTGAACCTTATGCTGTCAACTTTTCCCCAATGACCTAGATGTTTAAGACTTAGAGGGTCTCATTTAGTGTCTAAAGTTGGGGGGGGGGGTTAAGCCTATTTTTAAGCCTTTTAGCCTAGCAGCTTCTTTCTCCACCAAGTCCCATATTTTGGGGCTGCCCATATCAGTAACTTGTATAAGAAGAGCAGGTTTTTGTTAGGCAGCTGAGAGCCACTACAGTCTCCTAACCTCCACCGGCAATTTATGTTGTTATAGGTCAGAAATAATCCCAAAGCTAAATTATCCATTGAGGCTGGGACTGAAGTGTGACTAAAATGGAAGTGAGGAAGAGCAGAGGAGAGGAGGGTGGGAGAAAGGGTTAATAAAGAAGAGACAAAGGGATAGGTGTTGGACTCCCTTTTGCTTTGGAAACAATGCTTTCCAATTAAGACAAGCAGAAAACTAAAAGGGGTTTCTATGCATTCTGTGAGTCAAGGTCAAAATCTATCATGATTTAAATTTACCATTGTTGGATACAAGTATACCTCCCAAATGGAATGTGTAGATCAACACATAAAATACTCATTGCTAAATAAAATAGTAAATACATGTACATATCTACCTATAAGCCTCAAATGGTTGAAAAATTTTGTGTATTTCTTTTGATTTGAAAAAAAGGAATGAAGGATAGAAGAGTTTTGCTCAAAAATTATCTTAGAAAATGTCATGTTTATTTTCAGTGTTTTCAAATGGAAGAAAACTAAACAGAAAAAATGTAGATCTAAATATTAGACGTTACTACTCAAAATGACTGTTTCTTTTTAGCAGTTACTAACATCATAACAATAACAGATAATCTAGTGCTGTTGTTATTTTCTTAAATCAGGTACTAATTTATTTGTATAAATGAAGATAATTCTATATTGAAAAGCTAACTGATTTTGAATTTTATAAAACAAACTTTGATTTATTGTAGGAAAGATTTTGTGGGTACATGACCCTTAAAATAACCAACCCAGAGGTTATTAAAAGAAAACTATATTTATAGTAGATATCCCTAGCTTTGTTTCATTTTGATACTGGAAAAAAAATCACAGAAATAGAACTGGAAAAGAGGTGAATATTCTAGCTCAGATCTTAGAACTATCAGAGATCTCATAGGGCACTGAGTCCAAAATCCTATTATATGTAGACATTCCCTATTCATAAAGGGGGGAAAAGTGCTTGTCTGGGCAACAGTACAAATACTTTCAATGATGGAGAGCTAATATTAAACTAGTAAAGATTGTCCATTTAAATTCATTTAATTACTGGAAAGTCTTTTTAAACCTGATGTGATCTGAATGCAAGTCAAAGAATGCTGTTTTTTTTTCTTAATTCTCTTCATTTTTAATGTGTCTTCTTCCACAATATGACAAATATGGGAGTACATTTTGTTTGATAGCACAAGTATAACCAATAACAAAGTTCTGTTTCAGGGATAAGGAAGGCATGCAGAGAAGGAAAGCATGTAGAAATCAAAATGTTAGAAAATGAATGGCAAAATATGTTTTCACATGTAATTGGGAGAAAAATAAAACATTACTGAAAAAAATTACTGGGAAGTATTTTTAATTGAGATAAAATCTGCCCCTCTGTAACTTCCACTTTCTGGTCCTATTTTTATTCTCTATAGTAACACAGAATAAATCTAATTTTTCTTGTAAATGGTGACCCTTGGCATATATTTAAATACTTATCACATGTAAGTTTTATTTATGCTGAACATAAGCAGTTCCTTCTAATTTTCCTCAGATGATATGATTCAAAACTTTTAACCGTTTTGATTACTATCTTATGAATAGACTCTAGTTGGTCAAGAGTCATCAACATCAATAGATCTATGAATTCACTGATTTATGTGAATTCCTTCAAATGGTGCAGATGATAGCCTATCCATGGCAGCTCATTTTGTTCAGATCTTGTCCATGTCTTTCCTTAAATCCTTCACAAAGTTGTGACCTAACACAGGGTGATATCCTCTTGATTCCTTGCAATAATCTTTGGCTTCTGTAACAATTCAGCTCCAAGTGCCACCTCCTCCAGGATGTCTTTCTTGGTTCCTACTTTTCACCCAACTCTAGCTACATGTATCATCACCTTTGAGATAACCTTCCTCAAAAAATTACCTATACTACACTGTATCTTGCATGGGCAATTTTTTTGCATGATATCTTTCAAGTTAAAATATAAGCATATTAAGAAAAGAGACTGTTTTTGCTCTGTTTTTGTATCCTTAACACTTAACCCAGTGTCTGACACATATTAAATGCTTGTGGAGTAGTTGCCAATGCATGGAGGTGGGAGCTGGACTTTATGGAAGATCTGTATTTGAATCCTTCCTCTGAATATAGCACAATTATGAGGAAGCTACTGAACCTTCCAGAGCCTGTATCTCAATAAAATAATCATAGTAAAGGAGAAGCTAAGGGTAGCATAGTGGAGGGAATATTGAACTTGTAGTTCCAAAGACTTTTGTCTAAATTTTGTCCTTGACACATACTGACATACTGAGTCTGGTTTTTTTCTTATTTAAAATTTTTATTTTATTTTTTAAAACTTTTTTTTCCATATTTACATGATTCATTGTCTTTCCCTTCCCTCTCCCCTCACCCAGAGCCAACAAGCAATTCCACTGGGTTGTATACATATCATTTCATACCTATTTCCACATTATTCATTTTTACCAGAGAGCAATCTTTTAAAGTTGAAACCCCAAATCATATACACATATAAACAAATGATGTGATAAGTGATAGGTTTTTCTTTTCTGTTTCTACTCCCATAGTTCTTTCCCTCAATGAGGATAGCAGTGATCCAGGGTGGCAGTGATGGCCACAGGTGCATTTATCTTTCCTGTTAAAATTAAAAAAAAAATTAATTTCCAGGGGGCTAAGTAATATTTTTTTCTGGAAAGGGGGCAGTAGGCCAAAAAAGTTTTGGAACCACTGATATAGATGGTATTCTTCATTCCCTTGTATTTTATGTGTGCATGGGTAGGTGGAACTCTTTTTAAGTGATTATGTATAATATAATTTAGGAAGGTCCAAGTTTCAGAGCTTGATGCAATGAGTAAAGTGCTGCCTACAAATAAGAGCATCTAAAGGACTTCATCAACTATTGGAAGTCATTCTTCTAGGCAGACATTGTGCTGGAAGTGAACATGATTATGGCAATCACTGTTCACAGGTATATCCATGAGTTTCCCAATTTTCTGTCTCTCTTTGTTATTGAGCAGAGGACCATCAGTGCTATATTATTTCCTTTCCCAACTTCATGGTTCTCTATTCTCAGTCCCCTCAACTTTACTCTTACAAAGTCCCACTCAGGATCTAACTGCTCCTTCTATTATTTTTGAAATACTCCATAAGGAATATTTATGCTTTAATCTTAGATCTTTTCCTTTCTCATTCTACCCAGCTTCTTTATCCACCTTTCTGACATCTGGATCCCTTCTGATGAAAACCTACTCTCACTCCCTTTCTAGTTGAGTATACTTTTACTCAGACCTCTGATTCACTGTCTGTGGTGCCGAGAAGTCTAAATACTCCATGCTTCCTGTTGCTGTTTTCTCCTTCTATCGATGTAATTCAGGAATCTCTCCTTTAATATTCAAATAATCCAGATTTATCACCCATCAATTTTGGTAGTTATCTATAGACCTAAAGGACATTATCTTTCTTTTTTCAAAGAATTCCGCGTCTGACTCATAGCCCTTTTCTCCATCCTGACTCCTGCTCACAATCTAGCAGTCTCCAACATTTGAATTGATACTCCCTTAAATACTCCCAACTACCCACTTTTTCTAAATACCCATATCCTATAACTTATTCCTACAATCTACTTTAGCTACAGAGATGATCATAAACTCTTCCTGGATCCCCTTTCCTCTCTAGGATTTTGTGACTTGATTCTCTCCTGGTTCTTCTCCTTTATGACTACTCCATCTTTGGTTTCTTTCCTGAACCTTGCTCAAAGTCATACACAGTAAATAGGAATTTACAGAGTTTGTGGAGAGCTAGCATCTTTGGTAATTACTGAGGACTTCCAGAGTCCTTGTGAGTTTTTTGCCAAGCCCTTTTCAGGGCTGCTCATTCATGTCTGGTACCCACCTTTTTGCCAATTCTTACTTATGGCTCCAAAAAGCTGTAACATGCCAGTTTGAGATTAATCAACAGGCTTCATACTTGTCAGTGAATTAGGAGGATGCCTACCCTAAGCATGTAAAGACTTCCCTACACAGAATGGGCAGATGAGAACAATTCATTCCAAATAGCCATCGAGATGGCTGAAACAGGAACTATTGTAATAGCCTTCTGTTATTGCCTCAAGTGTTTGAATTCTCATTCGTTCTCCACTCAGCTGTTAAAATGGTCTTGCTAGGATGCAGTTCTGACCATTTTATGTGCTTCTCCGACCCCACCTTACTCAGTAAACTCTAATGGTTCTCTGTTACTTCCAGGATTAAATATAAAATCATTTGTTTGGCTTTTAAAACCTGGGCCCTTCCTATCTTTCCAGTCTTCTTAAATTTTACTCCCTTCTTGTGTAGTCTGTGGTTTAGCAACCTTAGCCTCTTTGCTCACAAATTTCCTGTCTATATCCTTTTTTCCTGGTTATATCTCATGTTTAAAATGTCTTTTTTCACCTCTACCACCTGGATTCCGAACTAAATTAAATCCCACCTTATCCATGAGACTTTCCTTCCCTCCCCATCCCCCATCGCAAGTATCAAGGGTATCTTCCGCCTCTTCTGTATATTTCTTTTACATACACATTTTTACATGTTATCCCCTCTCCCCTTTTAGAATGTGAACTGCTTAAGGGAATATATTTTTAGCTTTTCTTTTTAATCCCAGTGCCTAGCATAATGTCTCATACTTTGTAAGTACTTAATAAATGCTGGTTGGCCATAACGGAATCTTAAAAGCTTTTAATATATGAAAAACATAATTTCACTTCTCTTTGAGGCTGTGTACTATACCAAGTCAAATACTTTTATGATATCTATTTTGTGTATGTGAATACATATAATGATATGACTGAAAAGTTGCTATCAACCATGGAATATCATGTGTGAAAGCCTGTATGTTCCCATTACCTAAAATGTACAAGTTACCATGGTGGGAATTAGAGCTGCAAAAACAAAAATGAGTAAAAAAAATTCTTTGTTTTTCCTGACTTCAAAGAATTTACACTCTACTATGAAAGCACCTATGGATGAATGAATGAAAAAGCGTTTTTAAGTGCTGACTGTATGCAAAGCACTGAAAACACAAATAGAAAAGCGCTATAATTCCTGATTTCAGAGCTCCTTCCTAAAAGGTCAGACCAACAAATGGGGAGTGGGGAGCAGATTTTTAGCTGTACGAGAAATGGCAAGGTTCTATTGTCCTTAGGATACAGAACACAGTGAGATTGCAAAGCATCTTCATTAATGTCATTTCTGTTGATAAAACCCTATCTCTTACTGATATTAGACTGTATGAAAGTGCCAAGGATTTGGGGGACAAGAAGTTCTCTAGATCTTCATTAGCTGTGACTGATGAAGAGGGAGGGACTACAAAACCACCAAAGTCAGTCAGGTTACATAGTCCACTACATTTTCTCCCTTAGAGTGTTGCCTGGACCAGGACTCATGGTCTTATAGGACCTCCATCCCCCAGGGCTTTGGGACTTCTGGATACTGGTCACCACCACAGAGGACCAAAGAGAGGTGGTATTTGAGGTGATGGTGATTGTTTGATATGCCTGGCAAATGCTGTTTCCTGTTTCCCTTTCAGTATGCTTTGACGCTTCAGCTAAGTTGTCTTTAAATAAGCTTTAAATGCTAGCCTGAGGAGTTTGTCTTTTATTCTTTAGCAACAGGAAAATATTCAGAATTTTTGAAGAGGCACATGGTGGGTCAGATCTGTGCTTTAGTGAGATGATTTTGGCAGTCAGAAAAAGGAAAGATTATAGTCTGGGAGGCCAATTAGAAAGTTATTATAATAATGCAAGTAAGCAGTGATGAAGACTTGAACCAGGGGTCCAGGTAGGGGCAATCATAAGAGCAGAGAAACAGGAATACAAGAGAGATGCCATCTTATTCCTATGCGTATGCTTTCAGAAGAAAACATGAATTGCCATTAAAAACAAAATAAAAGCAATGAAACAACCAAGCCACAAATGTCAGTATTTCAATGCTCATTAGAAGAATGAAACATTTTTCTAGGTTGACAGCACCAAAAAATTCTAAGCATCCACAAAATCAGAAGCAATAGCGATATTAGCTACCTCAGAGCACTGCCCACTGACACATCTCAAACTAAACCTAGAGGGACAACCTGTAGGGACAAAACATTACGAGGTCTCCTCACTGATTGGATCTTTGATTTTTCAGTGGAGACTTGAGTGCCACAGGGGTCCTAATTAGTGTCATTGAGTATCAGTGATGGATAAGGTTTACAAAAGTTTCATTCATGCAAATAGTCAGTGATTTAGATGTGAAACTACATAAAGCAAGAACTATATATTTTATTTTATAATTCTATCTCTACTCAGATATTAAAAAATTAAGAGAAAATGGACAAATGGTTTAGTTAAGAAAGAAAAGTGTGAAGTTCTACTATTATCAGGATACATGCCTATTGTATTTAATCATTTTTAACATCATTTAACATCATCCATAAAAGGAACAAGTTAAAATGATTTCTATCCTGCCCTTGAAGGTTCTAGTCTGTGATTCTAAGTAGATATTTCTCCTTTAATACAATTAATCATATACCTCGATATTATATTTAGAAATACACTATTACATATTCAAAAAACTTTGAGTCATATATCCCACTGCCAGACATATACACCAATAGGTAAATGACAAAAAAGGCACTTATACTAGCACTTTAAATAGTGACTCTCTGTATAGTGACAAATAGTTGGAAACAAAACAAATGTTCATAGAATTAGGAAGGGTTAACCAATTTGTGATATATGAATGCAATGGTATATTGCTGTGCTATAAGAAATGTATGCCAAGGGTGTCAGATTTGGATGAATTTGAATTCTGCTTATCAAAATGATGGAGTAAATAATACTCTGAGCCCATTGACCATCATCCAAATTACCAAAGAAAGAACAAAAATGACTCAATATGAACCGTTTAGGGGCAGAATCAACAGAAAAAGGTGTGAAATAGTGCTCCAACCGAGAACAATGTGAATCTACATCAAGGAGCACTCATCTCACTGGGGTACAAGAAGAGAGCACTGAACATGATTCTGCAGAACTCAGATGAGATATAGTGCAATCAAGAGGGAAAATATCACAGCTGGTTCAATCCAGTCTTGGCAGGATAAGAGCAGAAACCCAATGCATTGCAGAGAGATGGCAGTGGGAAGAAAGCAGTCCCACATAGACCAGCCGTAACAGATACCCCGTATGATCCAAAAGAGGCAGCAGTAGCATGAGCACAGCCAAACAAGATCCAGCCGTGAAGGAATTGTGCTGGACCCAAACTGACACAGCACAAGTGGCATTGGAACTGAATAGCTGGAAACCTCCATATATCAGGTCAACCAGGTTGCCTTTTCTGAGTACCCAATCTGGGACTAAGATAGCTGAGATGACTCTATCCTCAGTACATACATGAGACAGCACTTCTTCCACCCCAGGAATGGAGCAAAGCTATGGCATATAAACAAAATCAAGGTGGGGTAGGGGATTGTCACAAAATGAACAAAAGAGAGGGAAAAAGCTCAATGCTAAAACAATAACAATAACAATAAAACAGCAACAGAGATGATCAACATGCAAGCTCAGAAGAGGACAGCAATACAAAAATTTAAATGTATGAAACCTCAAAGGAAAATATGAAAGGATGTCAAACCCAAAAGTGAAAGCTAGAAGAGTTCCAAAAGTGATTAAAAATATAAGAATCTTAGAAGAAAAGTTTTAAAAGAAAATGACAGAAAAAATCAATAGCTTAGAACAAAAACTTACTGAAGAAAATAGTTCTCCAAAAAAGGAAATACAATACCTCAAACAGGACAATAACTCCCTAAAAAAGGAAGAGCAAAGTCTCAGAGAAGAAAAAGGATCCATAAAAATTGGAATTGCACAAAAGGAAGCTAAGGATTTCTTAAGACAAGCAGGAAACTATAAAACAAAATTCAAAAGAATGAAAAAATAGAACAAAACATGAAATCTCTCACTGGCAAAATAATTGATCTGGAAAACAGATCCAAGAGAGAGAATGTAAGAATCGTTGGATTGCCTGAAAGTCTTGATAAAAATAAATAAATAAACTGGATATTACATTGCAAAGAATTCTCAGGAAAAAGGGGTCCTGATATTCTTTAACAAGAGAGAGAAATAGAAATAGAAAGAATCTCCTTATTACCAACTTAAAGAAATCCCACATTTAGAAATGCCAGGGCTATTGTGGCCAAATTCCAGAACTCTCAAGCCAAAACAAAACAAAACAAAACAAAACAAAACAAAACAAAAAAAAAAACAGAAAAAAATATTGTGGAACCCTAGTCAGTATTACACAAGACCTAGCAGCTTCTATATTAAAGGTTCAAAAGTCATGGAATATGATATTCTGCAAGGCAAACTATATGGACTTATAGCCAAAAATCACCTACTCTAAAACACTGAGCATAATAGTCCAGGGGAAGAAATGGACATTTAATGAAATTTAAAAATCGTCTAGGAATTCCTGATGAAATGACCAAAGCTAAAAAGAAATTTTGATTAGCAAATTCAATACTCAAGAGAAGCATAAAAAGATAAAAAGAAAAAAAAACTCAAGGGAATTAGAGTGATTAAACTAATTATCACTGCAGGCAAAAGTGATAACTAATATACTTTCTTGAGATCTATTTATCATCTCTGCTAATCTGATAAGGACAGCTTAGTTGATAAGGAAATAATGAGACACCAGAGATGATCCTGACTGTTAACTCATAGCTGCTCCTCTGAAGTGCCATTGAGTCACAAGTTTATTATATAAGAAATTCAAACTCCCTTTCACCCAAAAGCACAAGGATAGTTTCTCACAACTACACAGAGCTGTATTTTTAACATAGACAATACAACAGGCTTAGAAGCTTCAAGGTGAAGATAAGAACCAGACTGGACTTTCAGCTATATTTGTTATCACCAAGCAAAGTCTGAGAATACTTTTCTCAGGGGCAAATGCCCCATCTAACTAAGGTTTCAGCCTTAGCTGCATTTCTGACCAAAGGGGAAGAATATTAACCTTTTAAGTTCTGGTTAGCTAGGAACTTAAAGTTTTTCAATAAGGCCACAATACTTTTCAACAATAAATCACAAGGATCACAAAAGAGGTCAAAAGAGGAGTCTCAGATTTTTATCTATTCTCTTATTGGCTTCCCACAATACTTAAGAATTCTATGGTCCAAGAAATACCTAAAACTTTTACTATACTTAAGGTTATCAAAGGAAACAATGGAGTTGAAATAATCATATTCCTTAATCATTATTAGGGCAATGTATAGGAGCATATACAGAGAATATGGAGTAAATTGAATATAATAGACTTATCTTATAAAAGAAAAACTCAAAATGTAGGCAAATAATATCTGGGGCAGTGGATTGAGAGGAGAGATGAGTCAGCAAGAAACTGTAGCAAGAAGGGAAGATCAAGCCAAGAGCAAGTCATCTCCTCCCTCCCCTCCACCCCACATCTGCCATCCAAGGTTTGGAACCTATGCCCAAGCCAAACATCCAGACCCTGAGATCTTGTCTGGGCAAACAGTGGTACAAGCCAACCTATAAACCTTGAAATTTCAATCCTGTGGAGAAGTCCAGAGCCCCAGGCCAGGGAATTCTGGGCTTGGGACAAAGACATAGTTCACACTTTGGGATGACTGATAGGACTAAGTACTGATCTTTTTGCCTAAAGTTCATGGCAAGCTAGCTCCAAGACAGGACAATCAGGGGGTATTCCTGATTGGATCAGTTTACACAGCAAGACCAAAAACTTGAGCCTAAGCCTGGGACTAGAATTTGATTAGTCCCTGACCAGATTTAGATCAGAGTGAGAACAAACACTTATACCTAAGCCTGAGGCAAGTCTTTAAGCTATCAGCATCTCAAAGGTAAATTGAATCAGCAGGGGAGTGGACTCTCAGAGCTCTTATCCCTTGCACCAGTGATGGGCAAACTTTTTAAAGAGGGGGCCAAAGGAAAGGAAATACTCAACTATCTGTTTCTAAGGCAACTCTTTCGAAGTTTCATTTTATTGTATCCTACTTATTGTATTCATCAGATTAAGAATAATGTCAGTGCAGCCAGATAGAACATTTCAGGAGGCCACATCTGGCCCATGGGCTGTAGTTTACCCATCACTGCCTTATATCATCACATCATCTCCCATAGCCCCCCTATAATTAGATTGGGGAAATGAGCAAACAACAAAAAAGCACCGAACTCTAAAGAATTTTTATAGAGACAAAGAACAAGGTTCATATAATGAAGGAGAGGGCAAAAGCAAAGGAAATACATGCAAAGTCCAAAATGAAAATCTGAATTGGACACAGATTCTGGAAGAACTCAAAAAAGACTTCAACAACCAATTAAGAGAGGCAGAGAAAAAGTAGGAAAGAGAAATGAAAGTGATGCAAGAAGAAATGGGCCAATTAAAAAAGGAGAAACAAAAACTGAAAGAGGAAAATCAGGTCTTAGAAACAGAATTGGCCATCTAGAAACTAATGATTTCACGAGAAACCAAGAAACAATAAAGCAGAATAAAAGGAATGAAAAAACAGAGGAAAACATGAAATATCTTATTAAAAAAAAACAATTGACTTGGAAAATAGATCTAGGACAGACAATTCAAAAATTATTAGACTACTTGAAAACCATGATCAAGAAAAAACCCAGGACATCACACTATAAGAAATTATCAAAGAAAACTGCTCAGTGATTCTCAAACAGTAAAATAAAATTTTAATTAAAAGAATTTACAGATCATCTCCAGAAAGAAATCCTCAAATGACAACTTCTGGGAATGTAAAAGCTAAATTCAAGAACCACCAAAGTAAGGAGAAAATTCTTCAAACAGTCATAAAGAAACAATTCAAATACCATGGAGCTACAATCAGGATCACACAGAACCTAGTGGCTTCTACATTAAAGAATCAAAAGGCATGGAATATGATATTCAAGAAAGCAAAAGATTTGGGTTTACAAACCAGAGTCATCTGTCCAGAAAAACTGAGTATATTCTTTTAGGGGAAAAAACGGATATTTAATAAGATAGATGGTTTTCAAACATTCTTGAGGAATAAGCCAGACTTAAACAAAAAATTTGAAGTCCAAACATGAGATACAAGAGAAGCCCAAAAAGGTAAATAAGAAAGAGAAATTTTAAGGGACTTATCAAGGTCAAAATGTTTATATGTCTACATGGAAAAAGGATACCTGTAATTCTCAAAAATTATTCTTAGTGGTAAAGAAGATAGAAGGAATTTACCAAGAAAGAGTTTGGAGTAAGCTGATTATAATGATGTGATATATATATGATGATATGTAAGTAAATATGATGATATGGAATGATATGTATGTATGATATGTATACATATGAATGATATGTAAAAAGGAGGTAAAATAGAAGTTTGCACTGAGATAAAAGGAAAGGGAGAGATAGAATGAGGTAAATTAAAAAACATAAAGAGTTTATGAAAAATCATTACAGAGAGGAGAAGATAAGGCGGGGGGGGGGAGGTGACAGGCATTGCTTAATCTTTATGCTCATTGTGACTAGCTCAGAGAGGGAAAAACAAGTGTACCCAGTGGGGTATAGAATTCTATTGCCCTACAGAGAAGAAGGAAAATAAGATAAGGAAAGAGGGAGGTAATTAAAAGGAGTGGGAAGTGGGAGGGTGACATAAAGCAAAATATTGGTTAGGAGGAACAGAGTGAAAAGGAAAAGAGCAGAAGCATGGAAATATGCTTTGAAAAATTATACATGTATAACCCAGTGGAATTGCTGGTCAGCTCTGGGAGTGGGGAGTGAAGAGGGATGGGAAAAATCATGAATCATATAACCATGGAAAAATACTCAAAAGAAAGAAAGAAAAAAGAAAGAAAGAAAGAAAGAAAGGAAGAAAGAAAGAAAGAAAGAAAGAAAGAAAGAAAGAAAGAAAGAAAGAAAGAAAGAAAGAAAGAAAGAAAG
>NC_058132.1:287639326-287670806 GCF_016433145.1 Gracilinanus agilis
AAGGAAGGAAGGAAGGAAGGAAGGAAGGAAGGAAGGAAGAAAGAAAAAAGATGACAATAAGGAGATAATATACCAAAAATTTGGGGATACAGCCAAACTAGTTTTTAGGAGAAAATTTATATCAATAAAACAGAGAAAAAACTGATCAATGAATTGGGTATACAACTAAAAATTAGAAAAATAACAAATTAAAAATAAAATTAGAAACTCTTGAAATCAAAGGAGAGATTAATAAAACTGAATATAAGGTGTGTAAATGGAATTAGCTCACTCTCATTCATTGTTTAGACTCTAGCCACCAGAAGTAATGTCACCCCACCCAACTTAGAATTAAATGGGGAGGGGGGAGGTCTGTTACCCACATGTGATAATAAGTGACAAATCAAAAACAAGGGACTGCCCTTAGAGTATTCCAAAACAGTGTTGAGGCTGTCATTTGTCCATTTGAAATTGGAGGTGAATGCAGGAAATGATGAAAGATGCTATCTTTTAAATATGATGGTAACTTCCTGTGGGGTGGTTGGCACTTTGAACTTGGTGTGGAAGGATCTCTGGTGAGACCACAGACTACTTCCCTTTAAATTGTCATGTGGGTAAGTTGGGCTGACTCTTTTTCTCTTCCCTTGGCATTTCTGGAGGCTCTAACCTCAAGGAGGCCTCTCTTCTTAGAGGAAGCCTTGTGGCTAGAAGCCTTGTTTAATGAACCTCTGTGCTCCTCTGCTGGAGCACAGAGGTTCCTACCTGGTTTGGCTTCTGGTCCAGAACAGAGTTTCTCTCTCTCTCAATTTCCCTACCTTCAACCTTCCTAAAATAAACCATCATAAAAGTCATCCTGACTTGGGTCTATTTTATTTTGAAATTGAGTTAATTGATTTCTGGTGACCATACCTTAAATATCTAGTCTCCCCTTTTACAAAGGAAACCATAAATTAATAAATCTGACAAGAAGGTCATTTCATGAAAAAACAAAACAAAACATTGATTAATTTAATGAAAAAAAAAGAAAATCTAATTATCAGTATTAAAAATAAAAAGACTGAAACCACAACCAATGAAGAGGAAATTAAAATAATTATTAGGAGTTTTTTTACCTAATTACATGCCAATAAATCTTAACACTTAAGTAAAACTGGTGAGTACTTAAGGAAATGCAAATTGCTCAGATTAACAGAAAAGGAAATATAATATTTAAATACCTCCATCCCAGAAAACTAAATTAAACAAGGCATCAATAAATTCCTTAGGGAAAAAAGTCCCAGGGTCAGATGGATTCACAATTAAATTCTGCCAGACATTTGAGGAATGATAATTCTAATACTAACTAAATTATTTGAAAAAATAGCTAAGGAAAAAACTCTACCAAATTTCTTTGGTATTGATATGATGTTGATACTTAGCCAGGCCAAAAAGAGAGAGAGAGAGAGAGAGAGAGAGAGAGAAAACTATAGGCCAATATTCCTAATGAATATTGATACAAAAATCTTGAACAAAATTCTAGCAAGAAGATTATAGCAATATCTCACAAGGATCATACACTGTGACCAGATAGGTTTTATACAGAAATTCAGGAATTGTTTGATATTAGGAAAAAATTAATATTAGGAAAATTATCAACATAATTGACCATTTCAATAACAAAACAAAATGATTATTTCAAGAGATGCAGAAAAAGCTTTTAACAAAAAACAGCACCCATTCCTATTTAAAGAACAGTAAAGAATATTGGAATAAGTGGAACATTCCTCAAAATGATAAATAGCATCTTTCTCAAGCCATTAGCAAACATTATCTGAAACAGGGATAAGAAAGATGTCTTCCAAATAAGATCAGAAATGAAACAAGGATGCCCATTATCACCACTATTATTCTATATTGTGCTAGAAAAGCTAGGAATAACAATAAGAGAAAAAGAAGAAATCAAAGGAATCAGAATTAGCATTGATGAAAGAAAGCTCTCACACTTTGGAGATGATATGATATTATATCTAGAGAATCAGCTAAAAACTAATTGAAACAATTAAATACTTTAGCAAAGTTGCAGGATATAAAATAAATCCACATAAACCATCAGCATTTCTCTATTCTGCCAATAAATCCCAACAGCAAGAGATAGAAAGAGAAATCCCATTAAAAATAACTATAGACATTATAAAATATTTGGTAGTCTACCTGCCAAGATAAATTCAGACACTATATATATATTTAATATCTACACACACATATATTTAGTTCACAACTACCAAACATTTATAACAGGAATAAAGTTCATCTAAACAATGGAAAAAAAGGAAAAAAAAACCCATTAATACTCATGAATAGGATAGGCCAAGCCAATATAATCAAAATGACAATCATTCAGTACCATGCCAATCATACTTCCTCAAAATTATTTTGTACAATTAGAGAAAATAGTAACAAAATTCAAATGAAAGAAGAAAATTCCTAAAATATAAAGAGGACTAATTCCTAATATGAAAGAATATGTCTTAGCTATACTCAGTCTCAACCTATATTATAAAGTGGCAACCTATATATTATAAACAATCTGTTACTGACTAAAAAATAGATCAGTGAACCAATGGAATAGAGTAGGCCCTCATCATGCAATGGTAAATGATTTTAGTAACTTGGTGTTTTACAAACCCAAAGATCCAAGATTTTAGAAGAAGAACTCACTATTTGGAAAAAATTGCTGAGAAAACTGGAAAACAATATGGCAGAAATTAGTCATAGACCAACACTTCATGCCATATACCAATATAAAGTCAAAATAGATACATGATTTAGAAATAAAATGTGATATGATAAACAAAATAGGGGAGAAAAATAAAATTTTCCTGTCAGATCTTTAGATAAGGAAAGAAGTTAGGTCAAAACAAGATATAGAGATGATTATGATATGTAAAATAGATAATTGACTGCATGAAATTAAAAAGATACTTAACAAACAAAATCAATGCAACCAAAAAGAAAAAGCAAACAACAAGGGATAAAATATTTATAGCAAGTTTCTGACAAAGGCTTCATTTCTCAGATATATAATGAACTGAGTTCAATTTATGAAAACACAAAGTATTCCACAATTGCCAATGGTCAAAGGAAATGAACAGGAAATTCTCAGATGAAGAAATTAAAACTATCTTTAATCATATGAAAAAATGTTCCAACTCACTATTAATTAAATAAATGCAAATTATACAACTCTGAGGTAGCACCTCATGCTCATTAGTCTGGCTAACATGACAAAAAAGGAAAATGATAAATATTGGGGGGATGTAGAGAAATTGGGACACTCATACACTGTTGGTAGAGCTGAGAAAAGATACAATCATTCTATTGGTAGAGCTGTGAACTAGTACAATAATTCATGAAACCATGCCAAAAGGCCAAAAATCTGTGCATATTATTTGGAATAACACAATTAAATCTATATCCCAAAGAGATTAAAATAGGCAGAAAGAATCTATCTACCCAAAAATATTAATAGCAGCTCTTCTCTTTTTGTGGTAGCAAAGAATTGGAAACTGAAAGAATGTCCATCAATTAGGGAATGGCTGAACAAATTGTGATTTATGATTGTAATGGGATGCTATTATGCAATAAGAAATGACAAATAATTATCACCAAAAAAATCAAAAACAAAAAACTATGAATGACTTATACGAAGTGATGCAAAGTGAAGTGAGCTGAACAAGGAGAACATTTATACACAGGCACAACAATAACATATGATGATTAACTCTGAATAACTTAACTATTATCAACAAGGCATTGATGCAGGATTACTCCAAGGGACTCATGACCTAAAGTCATTCCCCATTAAATAAGCAATTAAATATCGTGAACAAATAGCATTCAAAATAATTGCAAACTATAAACAACTATATGACAAAATGTTTTGGATTATTGATAAGAAGAGGGTAAATTAAAATAGTCTTGAGATTTACATCCAACAGAGTTGCAAAGATATCTAAAGCCAGGAATAATCAATTCTCATGGGGGAATAGAAAAATGGGAATAACAACATATTGCTGAAAGAGATGTAAATTAGTATAAACATTTTGGAAAGCAACTTGAAATTATGCAATAGTGGCTAAAATGCCCATACTCTTTGACTCATTGATTCTATTGCTCTATTGCCAGTGATATACTTAAAGGATGCCTGATAAAAAGAAAATTTCTATTTACACCAAATTATATACAGTAGCACCTTTTAGTATAGCAAATAACTGAAAACAAAATGAAAGTCCCATCATTTAGGAAATGCCTAAGGGTATTAGAATTGAATGTAATAGCTCTCTTTATAAGAAGTATTGAATACTAAAAATGGGGAGAAGCATGAAAACCTAAAAAGTGAAATAAGCAGGGTCAAGAACCTAATATACACACTGACAATAAGGACAATAGAGCAAGGGTAACAACCAATGTTAATAGTTTTAATAATAGTTTTAAAAAAGAACAAAGAATGTTGCAAAATTACGAAGAATAAGTTTGGCTTCAAAGAAGAGATGTGAAGTGAGGGTAATGAGTGGGTACAGTTTACCTTGTTCATATTGTCATATTTTTTATACATTGATTTATTTCTGACTCATAAAACTTTTGTTGTTCTTGTTTTTAGAGACGATTCTCTGAAAGAGGAAAAGGGTAGAATATGAAGGAAAATCTTGCTGATTTGATAAGAAGATTTTTAGAGGTGAAAATCTAGGTTAAAAATACATTAACAAATCTATTAAGAAGTTATCAATCCCTAAAATATTTTAACTTTTAATTAGCTAAATTAACTCACTGACTAGTTCAATCTTTTAATTTAGTTTATGAAGGATGTGTGAAATATTGGACATTATGTTGAAAGTTCATTTTTTATTTTCTAATGCAATAAGAGACTTTCTCTTCCATATGATTTTAGCAGTGAAATCATTCACTTTGCCTGAAAACGTCTCTATAAGAATTTCATCAAAACAAATTACCAATACCTTTGTTAAGTTTTCACATAAAATACTTTTAAAAATTAAAGTCAATATAGCATAGATGTGCCAAACAAGTTGAGAGACAAATAGGAGTCAAATAAAAGATGTCTTCCAGAAAACCTCTGGCATAATTTTCATTGTTGAAGGAATATCAAAAAAGTTACCAATCCATCTGAATTTAAAATATGGAAACCACCCAACAATCAAAATTGAACCAAAGTGAGAAAACTGGTTTGGAGGAACAGATCTTGATACATAAGAGGAACTATTTAAACATATTAAGCTTTACCAAAGTTTACATTCGAGATTAATAGCTGACAGTTTTACTCTTCTGTCTTACAAAACTATGATTCAATTAGAGTTTTTTTAAAAAAAAAGCAGACTAAATAGGCAGATGAAGGAACTTTACAGTCTTAATTCAATTCAATAAAGTTCCAATCATCAAACATTTATTAAGTACTTTGTAATTGAAAGGCAACAGATAATGAAAAGAGAAAAAATCACTGCCTCCCCTTATGTGAAACCAGGTCATAGATAAAGATGGCAAAGAGTTGGACAATCGTGTGGTGATCTTGAAGAACTCTATTGTACAGTTGAAGAAAAATTCTAAAAGGCACAATAACTTGCTAAAACCATATTGGTAGGGACAGCTAGGTAACAACATACCAGACCTGGAGTCAGGAGGACCTGGGTTCAAATCTGGCCTCAGATACTTCCTAGCTATGCAACCCTGGGCAAATTAAAACTACAGTTGCCTAACTCATGATATGTGTTTGTCTTAGAATTGATACTAAGAAAGAAGGGAAAGGTTTAAAAAAAAAAAAAAGAAATGTTACATAGCTTGTTAATGTAAGGACCAGATCTTGAACAAAGGTCTCCTAGATGCTAATCCAGTGAGATTGTACCTATTTGACATACACTGTTTGTGACAGCTTTGCAAGGAAGAATAGCATCTAGGAAATGAACTCTAGAACTTGAAGTTCTTAGGAAGTCATCTCTCAAAGTAAAGCATGCTTGTTTTCTTAAACAAGAAAGTATGGAATTTTGATAGAAGATTATGCACCCATCTTAGTTCTCATCCCCCTCACAGATGACTGAGACAGAGAAGGAGGAAGTAAGGGCAGACTAGAAGAGATTTGGATGGAAATGACACAGATCACTGCCACAAGGACCCAGAGGGAGACAGAATTCGAGATAGCAATCAGGACACCAAGACTATTCCTTTGTGTCTGGTCTGCCCTTGATTATAACCCCCTGATCCACAGGCAATGGGCAAGGCAGTCAGTGAGATCAAAGTTTCTTCAGTCCAGCTGATGAACTGACCTTGGAGGCAGTCAGAGAGAATTGGAGGTTACTTTTTACAAACAGAACTGCAGGCAAAAAAAGGACTAGCATTTCTCCCATCCACACACCAACTTACCATGAGTAAAGCTATGAGTGGCTTACCATTTGGAAATTCTATTTTAATCAATCAATAGACATTTGAGTATCTACTATGTGTCAGCTGCTGGAGGGAGAGAATAGGGATTGGATAGATGATTTATTTCACTGCCATAGAAAATATTTCGATGAGAAAACTCCCTGTACCAATGTATGACAGTAACTTCTGACACAATTTTGAGTCTTAGGGAGATGCTGAAGCACTGACTTGCCCAGAGTCACACATTCAGTATGTTTCAGGAAATCTAGGGCTTTCTGCCTCCAATGCCAGATATGTTCTATGTCATCCTGACTCTAGAAATGCAAAGTCAAAAATGAAACAATCCCTCAGAAAAGCTTCAGGCAGATAGCCTGCATTGTAATTATTTAATTAAATGTAATTTTATTCCTTTTGGTGATTCTGTGCCTATAAATGAATAAATAAATAAGTAAACAAACAAATATAAATGAATGAATAATGAATGAATGATACTATCTACAGTTAAGCACATGTTTCTCTGGCTAGTGCCATTATGTCATAGTTCTGTGTCTGGGTTTTAGTGAAATATAACAGCTTCGGGGAATAGAAAGTAGGTTTCCCAAGACATATTCTGATTCGATAAATCCACACTGACCATGTTGTTAGACCAAAAAAAGAAATGTGGCTATCCAGAGAGAGATGAGTCTGTGGGAGAGAAGGGCACTGGCTCCGGGGACAGCAAAGTTGGCATTTCCCCAGAGCTCCCTCTGGTGTGAGATCAAGTGTATTGAATATGGACCTTCCCTCATTGATTCATCTTGATAAAATCAGGTATGTGACTAGCAATGTCATCTAGTGATTAAATCCATATCTAATAAGGCATTAGCAACCATTTACTAAATTCTTATTATATTCAGAAAATATGTGAAATGCTGGAGATGCAAAGAAAGGCAAAAACATGATCCCTGCCCTCAGAGGATCTCATTTGAATAAGGAAGATAATCATCATTATCATGATCAACAATAGCATCATTTATACAGAATTTTAAGACTTGAAAAGCACTTTACACATGTCAATTCATTAATTACAACTATGGGAGGTAGACACTATCATTATCCCCATTTTATAGATGAGTTATTAGGCACAGATAAATTAAGTGACTTGTCTATCATCATATAACTAGTATCCTAGGCAAGATTTGAACTCAGGTTTTCTTGACTCTAGATTCGGCATTCTAAGGAACTGGGCCTTCCAACTGCCTCTAACATGCAACATTTTATGCATGTGAATACTATGTGCATGTAAGAGAAACAGTGTAAATGGAAGTAATCTCAGAAAGCCAGTCACTAACAACTGGGAGTCTTAAGAAAGACTTTCTGCAGGAGGTGGGAACTCAGCTGAGTCTTGAAGACAGTTGATGAAATTAGGAGGCAGGTAGGTGGCACAAGGGATGGAGAGCAGAACTGACTGTGGAAAATGGGGAGGGCAGGGAAAGAAGCAATCTCAGGGAAGCCAGGGCCAGTCAATTAGCCCAATCAGGTCAGGAGGCAGGGAGAAAGGTAGTGGAACAGCTTTTAGGTAAAACCTCTCACTGTGGTGGATTATATTCCTTCCCCTTTGGGAAACTCTACATTTGAACCAAACCTAAGCCCCATGAAATTTTCTCCATGGCTGTGAGGGTGGGTCATATAGAACTATGAGAACACAAAGAAAAAGAACTCAGAGCCATGAGCCTAAAGCTAAGAAGTGCCATAGTGAAAGAAGTCAAGGACACTAGCTTTCTCAGGTCACCACTGAGATTTGTTTTTATAGAAGAAATAATACTTTGGCTTTTGCCTTCACAGTGTTATCAGCTGGGCAATCAAGTAGCATTTTAAAGCACCTACCCTATATCAAACACTGAGCTAAATGTTGGGATTATAAAGAAAGGCAAAAGACAGTCCTGGTTCTCAAAGAACTCACAGTCTAATTTTTGGAAACTGCTATAGAAATATGCTTTTTTTAACCTTCATTTTTAGGAGGTCAATTTAAAGAAAAGGGGGTGCAGATAGTTGGCACAGTGGATGGAGCACCAGGTCTGGAATTAGCAAGACTCATCTTTTCTGAATTTAAATCTGGCCTCAGACACTGACTAGCTGTGGGACCCTGGGAAAGTCATTTAATCCTGTGTGCTTCACTCATCTTTAAAATGAGTTGGAGAAGGAAATGACAAGCCATTCTAATATCTTTGCCAAGAAAACCCCAAATAACAAGGAGTTGGACAGGACTGAAAGACTGAATAACAACAAATACAGTAAAGGAAAAGGATTACAAACAGGGTCAGGAGTTCCAGGTGATACTTATATATGCTTAAATTTCCAAATGCAAACTGAATGCAAAGTATGATCCAGAGCAAAAATATACACTAATGCATCTCCTCTTGTAGAAACATAGAAAGCATAGAAAGTGTGCATTCATAGACCTTTTTCTTCAATCCATAACAAAAATGAGAATCATGTTATTAAAACACTAAATTAAAATTACATAGAATTATAAAGGAAACTGGTTAAATTGAAATTTAACTATATATATATATATATATATGTACACACACATACACATATATATTTTTACATTAAGTTTATGAAGCATAGGTTAAATATCTCTGAAAAGAATTTAAAAATCTGTTATCTAAAATATTTGGTCTACGTGTAGGCCTTGACAATTTATTTCTGCCTTTGTATTTTGTGGCTTAAATTATAGCAAATACAACCCCCCCAAAAAAAAATCATTGCTTTTCTCTCCTGTCACACCATATTGGGTCACTTTGTGCCATGAAATGATATAATGCAACTCAATGCAAGGAGACACATGTCCCTTCTCATTGGAAATTTAAAGAAGCATTTGAGGTTTTTGTTGTTGTTGTTATTTGTTTGTTTTTTTTCCCTACCCTGTGGGAAGCAAAGTATGTCAGGTGCCCAAAAGTAGCTGAAGAATTTTGCGATCAATTACTTGCTTTTTTTTTTTTTGGATGCAGTAGCATTTTGAAATCAACCGTAGTTCTTCAATAGAATGAAAAACATTAAATTTTTGTTCATTACATTGATTATAAAAATCAGATTACAATTTCAGGATGTTTTCAAATGTACTCTAAAAAGTCTTAATGTAATTATGAAACCCCAGACAAGATGCTCATTTCAAAGAGTACCATTGAGTTGATTTGATTTATTATTCAATAAATTTAGCTGAAGCTTCCTTCATTAAAAAAGCAAATATTTCACATTCCATATTTGATTAAAAAACTATTCCTCTAAAATGTCTGAGGTTGCAAGTTATTCCCTAACTCCATGCCAAGCCTCAACACAATTTGATAAGTATTTTTATTGTACCCTCATACCCCTATCTAAATTGATACAAATATCCAATATTGATTTATTTGATTTGTGATTTTTCATCTGCTTGTTTGTAGGTACAAGTATTGGAAACCAAAATAAAATATCAAGTGAAAAGACAAATGCAAATTGGTATGGCTCCATGAGTTTCTACCTCTGCAAATTTCTGGATGGTTTAGAAATAATTAAAGGAACATGATTAAGGAAGACATATCTTCTTGCTTTCCCTGTGTATTTCATCACAAGAGCTCATTTGCTTATCTTTGTTGCATTGCTTCTCCATTTACTACTTTAGCTCGTCTCTAAACCTCTTTGACATATTCCATCCCTGTTCTGCTCTTGCTTAAATTCCATACCATTTCCCTAATAAAAATAGTATCTTTTCACTGTAAGTGAATAGGACTCATAAAGATCAATCATCTCAAAAGGGGAAGCAAGTATACAGAGATTATATGCGAAAAGATGGTGTTATTTCTGGGACAGTGGCATATCACTGTACATTTGCTAATTGTAAGCAATGTACATTAATGTCAAAAATAATGCCATTTCCTTACATTTTATTGTTTGGAGATGGTTCTGTTTATCAGTTTTTAATGTGCTCTTTGAAAACTGACGTGTACTTTACCCACATCTCTTTAGGAACATAGGGATTCAGAGGCTGGATAAAATACTTTCATGCTTCCCAACACAAACCTGAGAGGGTAATTAAACAGATGGTAACAATAAACCGAATCTCAAAACATCAGGGACTAGAGTCCCTTATTAAAAGTATGCAAACACTGAAGGGAAGAAAAACTCTGGGGAAAGGTTTCAGCAGCTAGCACCTTTGAGCCAGCCTGTACCTCAAGAGTAGGAGCTAATAGCCCATTTAGGAAACCATTCCAACCCTTCACCATCCCCCAAGAGAGAGGGGGCTCTATCCCCATCCCTAAAACCTGAGTAGAGTACAAACTTTGCCGTGTGCTTGTGAGGTAATGAGAATGGGTTTCATGTTTAACTTTATATTGATTAGCTTTCATCTGTGGTGATACAGTCTATGTCATCAGGAACTCTAACTCGGGTAACCCAAAGTCTGGAAAAGTCCTTCTTTAAATGGTAGCCTTGAGTTAAGGGGAAGAAGAAAGCTTCTTAGTTTTTCTAATCTAGCTAATATCAATAGAATTTTTATCACATGAAGAGAGTAGCTGCAAATAGACCCCATCACTGCTGTATTCTGTTTTTTTTTTTTAACCTTAAAATTCTAGTGATCCATCAGAATCTCATCAAAATACTCCAATTTATCTGTATGTCTCAGAGGCATCGGTGTATCCCTAAGCTATGTCTATAGAGGTGAAGTATGCATATGAGCAATATTCTAGATAATTCGGAGAATAAATAGGAAGACAGAGATAAATAGATGATGAAGATTCTAATCAGTATCCAACTTTCTCCCCTACCATTCCATTCTCTGCTTCATTTTTAAATTGTGTGTACAGAAATAATGCTAATTATAAGACATAAATGATATCCTGTACGAGAGGACTCAGGTGTGAATTCCACCTCTGCCACTTACTAGCCGTATGACCTTGAACAAGACATTTGTCATCTCAGGCCTCAGTTTCCTTTTATGTCAAATGACCTAAATGACTTACAAAATCCCCTCCACCACTAAAGCTATGATCATATGAATTTAGAGACTTGGTCAAATATTTTGTAAACATATCATGAAACACCTATTGTTATTAATAAATGATATTTGACAGCAATGATGTTCAGAAAAAATAATTAAACCTAGCAATTAAAGGGGGGGGGGGCAAGGCTATTTGTAGATGTTTAAAGATAGATGGGACCACGGTAGGGAGAGCAATGAGAAGAAAACATTTCATTGATCTTTAGTTTCCTCATCTGTAAATTAAGGTGAGAAACTATCTAGTCCAAATTAAATGCTTTCTAAGGTCTTCTCCTATGATATTTTTTTTGAATCTTTTTTTTAAAGTTTTTATTTTGAATATTTTCTCATAGTTACCTATTTCATGTTCTTTCCCTCTCCCCCAAACCTCCCTAACCTCCCTTAGCCAAAGCACAATTAATATTTGAATCTTCAATATACTATTCTTGAATTTTTTTTTTACTTAATACATTTTAAATATATATATTTCTCCCTACTTCTCCACACAAAGGCATGTTTTAAATTCATTCCATTTGGAATATTAAACTATCAAACCTCATCTACAACATGTTTCTGAGTAATTTTTATTAGATTTCTAAATTATTTTAAGATTGAGAAATATTAGAATCAGAGAATAGGAAAAAACTAAGCTTAATTTGGAAGATGAGTGAAGTGGGGTTAATGCCATATGGGGTATTAGGTAAGCATTTTAATTAGCATATATACTTTCAAATTACTGATTATGAACATTAGGGGACCTAAGATTTTGATTCATCAGTAATTCTCCTTTATGTCTATACTAAGATTTAAAAATGAGACCTCTGGCTCTCATTCTCAGATCTCAGAGCTATCACATGCGCCTGTAGAATCTGTTTTACCTGGAATCTCTAGTACTGCTCTGCCCCCTTGTGCTGTGATAGTGAACTCAACAGAATCAGAGTTCGCCTTCATCTTTGTACATGAACTACAAAAAGAAAAAAAAAAACACAACCAAAAAAAAAAAAAAAAACCCCACCACTGTCACTTTTCACTTTTCTGGCAAGTTCAAGGTCAGTGTCTAGCTATTTTCAGCTCATCTCGTCTTGATCCATGCAGAGAAATGACAAGGTAACGTGATGCGGGGTCAGCTGTATTACAGGAACCGTTACATAAACGGAGAAAGTGGAAATCAATCCTAGCTGACAGTGTCTTCAGGATAATCAGAGCTCACTCGATGCCGCTGTCAGCTCCCCGGCATCAAACACCATGTTACTTCTGTCAGATCTATTTAATAAAACTCTATTCCCACTTTTAGCAAATCACATTATTTTTTTTTTTATTTTAAATGAGCTTGAATATCATTTATAGCTTCAACAACCTGAGAACTCTGAATTTGGAAACAATCTCCACCATCCTTTAACCCAGTTAAATGTCCTGAAAAGACATTTTAGCTTATGATAACCGTAGATCCTCGTATTGGCTTTGGCACTAAACGGAAGCTACTGATGTGAAATGTGCCATGCTTTGTGTGATCAGATCAGGCTTTCCCTGCAGACTGTTGCATCTTCTGTAGTCAAGTAAAGCCCACTATCCCAACATGCCCCTCAAGATCATTTGCAAGAGCTGTGGGTATTTTTTTCTTTTGGATATTATTCTCTAAAATACCCTTTTCCTAAATAATAATAATAAAAAAAAATCCTTTACTCCCTACCTTCTCATCTTTGCTAATGCACAATTAGGAACATAATATTTAACAAGATGTTCCCTGTTAGTGGTCCGTGTGTTGCAATGAGAGCATAAGGTACGCCAGTTTAGGGAAAGAATAGCTATTCCATCCCACCCACCTTGTGCTCCCATGGAACTGCCAAGCATGCAGTACTCCATTGAAGAACAATTTACCATAATATTAGTTGTCAGTAAATTCAAAGACGGAACTCCTAAAGCTATAAAATGGATTAGAAGCAATTTAAAAAAGAATTAACAAACTAGAGTAAGAGTATACTGTCAACAAACAAATGCTTCATCATAGCACTGTAATTTGGAATTTTAATTACCCCTCTGCTTCTGTAACAAAACAATGTCTGAACTGGCAGCTATTTGAATCTCTCACAGGTCATTGAGCATTCTAGTTAATTACTCTATGAATAGCCTGTTTTTCTCCCCTCTGGAAACACGTTTCTAATGGCAGTCAAGGTCTGACAAATGTGTCATCTACATAATTAGCTAGGAAGCAACACAAAACATTAAACATGCTTTGTGCCGACAACTATCAAAACATTTCATTTGTTGTCAATTATTCATTACTTTGTAGGTTCTGAAGGGGTTGTTATTATGGAAATAAGTCCAGATGCTAACAAGGTTAGAGTTTGGGATTCAAATTAGTAATCAGAGGACTAACTTTAAAAAATGTATCTCATGTACATTCATAGCCATGTTCAATCAGTAGGACATCACAAACAAATTTAGCTATGTCCAAGTTTCAATAGTCCCAGGCCTTGCACAGACTGACTGACACTCCTTTGGAAGACTAGAGCTATCTCTTTGAAGTGCCGGCCTCTAAACTGAACTAATAAACTTTTTCAACCTTTGGCAAGCCTAATTTGTGCTTAGTAAACAGAGTAAAGATTTTCACAGCATGAGATGATGTGGGATTGCAACAGCAAAGGGAAATAAAAAGCACTGAAGGTTTTTTAATCTTTTTTCCCCCAATCCTGCAGCAAATTGCAGAAAGGTCAAAAGTCCAGTTTATTAAACCTTTTTGTCTGTGTGGAATACGCCGGACCAGTTAGCTTTGGTAATGCCTGAGCCTGATGTCGCATAGACTTTTGCTATTTCTGACATTCTGACTCCTTTATTATACTCATAATATTGTGTAGGAAGGCAGGAGCAGAGAAGTATCATCTTGAAAGCTACACTCGCAAATGTAGATAGACAGGATTAAAAGATATTCACAACAAAATTGACCTCTGGGTGCCAAAGAAAATGCCATTAGAAGGAACATTATTGCAAGGTCCTATCTGTAGCTCAGATCTTGCTTGAACCTCATTCCACCATGCTCTCGCTTCTCCTTGAAAGCCAAAATGGCTAACATGGTGTGCCATACTAGAGAGTCTAGTGGAGATTAGGAACGAAACACTGTTCTTACAATGATGAGAAAAGAAAGAGTTAACTGCAGACTGCAGCACATAGAGAGAGAGAGAGAGACCAAGGGAAGCATCCTCAAATGAGAGAAACAGGACCCAAATCATCGCTGTTTAAGACTAATGTACTTTGCCTCACTTAATTTACTCCTTTTGTATGGAGTATTTGTTTGATCAGATTTCTGTACCGAAAAGTCAGATATGACAGACATATGCATATGTATCGAGGAAAGACAGAGACAAGTCTATCAGAAGAAATCAACGAGATAGGTTTTCTGAATCGCCGACAAAATAATATTGTGCTCTGGTGCCAGGAAATAATTTTATGCTGGATGCTGAGAATGCCCAGTTAATAAAGATGATCAGCCACTTGCTAAGAGGAAATAATTGTCAGTATCTATATTTTTCAAAGCAGGAACACATCAACATCTTACACTAAATAGGGCACATTAAAATAAGCTTTAATAATCTTTATGCAGAAGGAAACTAATCCATTTTCAGATCAGACGATCCACAGCAATAAAAGGAAATCATCAAACTAAAAACAATTTTAGAAATGGCTGCAGACTCTCATTTAATTAACATGCAACAGATAATATATTTATGAGGAAGTCAAAATATTTAGGAAGCCTATAATCCTGTAAGCCTTAATGTGGTATAAAAAAAAAAACAACAAATAAATGCAAAGTGTTACTGTTACACATGCCTGCCTGATCAATGGTTTTCACATATCGATCTATAAATGGAGTTGACAGTCTGTGTTGGCTGCACATTTTCCAAGCAGCTCTATTTTTGTACAAAACCAATACGGGCAATTACCTTTGTTGGAGATGCCAAGTCTTATCAATTCAATGTGATTTAGTGTCATTTTAATTAAATATCAGGATCCACTTCAGGACAATTTATACAAACAAAGCCTCATACTTGACTATAAGCTTGATTTGAAGTAAACACGGACAAGCTCGGCAATCTCATAATATTTCTCCAAAACTCTGCTCAACAGAAGGCTTATATTTTTAGCAATTTTTATGTCTGCCTTTTTGGCTAGCCACAACTTTGGCAAGTATTCTATGATCACAGGAATGAGGAACAAAAGAAAAGTGTTTCCTGTCTTCCCAATAACATATTTTTTTTTAAAAAAAGAAGAAGAAATAAAGAAATAAAACAACACAGGCTGTCTGGTGGCAGCAAAGAGGGCTCTGGTATGTTAACATTTTTGAATGATGAGACCCCTAAGTCTCAATCAGAATACCAATAAAAAAAGACACGGAATTATTCGCATTGGTTATGAATGAAGCAATGAACTTCGGTCTGGTTTGAAAGATGAAAATAGTGAATATTCATACATCTTTGTGGAGGAGATACCAGCATTAGATATAAAAACTGCTCCGGCTTGCTAAAGCCAGTGTTTGCAGCTTCATGATTTCTTCTATTTAAACTCTTTATTAATATCTATTCTAAACTGTCTAGTATGCTAGTGAATTCCCATTATAAATAAGACCAACTAGAAACCATGAGAAACTGCATTAAGCCTTCAGAATGAGCTAGTTGCTATATTGCCTATTAGCTTTCTTAGCCTTGAAGGGGCACAATTCACTTGTTTCTACATTTATATCAGCTGAATATTTTGCCTATCTTGTCATACTATAGAAAGGAAGAGTCAGTCCACCTTGAGACAGATAAATTCTGGGTGTTGTAGAAGTGATTACTGATTACTTAGACCAGTGAACTCTTCCCTGTCGACACAGGTTACCAGATCGCTTTCATTGATATGCCTTCATGCTCCATACCATTTCCCAGGTAGCAATGCTCAGACTGCTATTTTAATTTTGCAAAGGCTTTACTCTATTGATCAAGTGAAAAACGATTACTTGGTATCTAAAGAAAACAGGAGACATATTTAATATATTTCTAAAAGATTAGCAATACAATAATAAACAGGGGCATTGATAACTGATTTTCTCTGTCTAAATTGCCTTCAGGATGTTTAGGAGAGAAAAAGAATAAGCTTAATAGGTGCACGTCTGCATGCACATTAAGGTGTTATTATACACTTTACTATATTTATTTATATCAAGCAATAGATCAGGATAGAGAATATATGTATACATATATATATATACATATATACACATACATACACACAGATGTAGCAATGATATACCATGCTCTAAATTGTGTTCTGAATTGCAAAGTGAGTTAAAAAGTGCTTTCCTTAGTTAAATGATTTTATTTATACACACACTTGCAAATATATAGCAGTAAAAAATATAAAATGTACAAGTCTTATATACTATTGCAGAAAAAATTTCAATCCCTAAAATTGTAGGGAACACTCATATTAATGTGATCATAGATTATTTGAGTGTTTAAAAAATTTTCATCTTTCGAAGTGATTATCATCATCATTATTATAATCTGTAAAATTGTAGGGAACACCCATACCAATGAGATCATAGTTTATTTGAATATCTAAATGTTTCTTTTTTTTAAGGTGATTTTCATCATTACTATCACCAAATACGCTATAAATGGCCAACGGAACACTTTAAGGTTTGCAAAATGTGTCACGTATTCAATCCTCCTAACCAACTTGGTGTTATTATCCTTTTTAAAGATGAGGAAATTGTGGCAGAGAGGTGAAATGACTTGTTTAGTCACATGGTTAATAAGTGTTATAGAAGGAGAGGCAAATTCAGGTCTTCCTGTACTCTATTCACCCTTCACAAGGCCTTGCAAAATCACCATTGTGCCCAAGATGTCAAAATATTTCAAAGTTTGGTCTGGATGAAATCAAATCTATCACTGCCTAGGTCAGTAAGGTTTTCAGTACACTTTGCATCGAAATCGTATTTTAATTGAGTGCCTATATATGTTCTTCATGAGATCTGTCACTATCTGCGTGACCTTGGGCAAGTAAATTATCCTTTTTGTGCCTCAGGTTCCTTACCTGTAAAGATTATTAGATTTGATAACCTCTAAAATTCCTTTCTGCTCTAAATCGATGATCCAATGATCTCCTTGCCTTTATCTTCTACTTCTACCATCACCACCACTACCCCCCATCCTAATTGAGCTCTTAGTTTGGCTTGAGTAGATAACTTTAACAGGCTTGTTTGAATAAATATGCCAAAATACTTTTCATTCTGTCAATATCTAGTCAGAAAATTGTGCATGGCAAAAAGAGATGAAAAGAACTGAGACAGAAAGGAAATTAGTGCCATGGCAAGCTTTCAATATCACACATCTGAGCCAAGTTTTCTTGGTAAAATGACATATCCTAGCGAAAATACCCCTTTTATGTGATTATACACTGAGTAGACATAACCCAAAGTAACTTTTTTCATTCCTTACCCAAAAATATACATCGTCCACGCTAAGAATTCGGGAAATGAAGGCTAGGATAATTATATCTCATTTAACTTCGCCAAACTCTTACTCCCGAACAGTCCAGCATACAACCCCCTAAACTAAAGTTATGTAACAAGGTAATATCAACAATGAGAAACTGCATGATAAAATCCTGCCCAAAAGTGAAAAATGCTAATTTTGTCTCATTTAGCAGCTGGATACAGAAATGCTCATTAGTTTTAAGAGGGTTAATCCTTTTAACTTTTGCATATTGATATGCCAATTATGCCTAATTGTACAAGAGGCATCAGTCAAGGTAATAGTGCATAAACACATGAAAGTTATTAAGTACATCCCAACATGTAATAAAGTAGGTGTTAATTGGTAGCTGAGTTCTGCAGGCTATTGAGGTGGATAATTCATTGAGAGATGGATCACTTGTAATTTCTCTACATAATTCCTTCTGCAGTCTCATGCTGTGATGTTTTCATGCTTGTCAAAAACAACTGCAGCCTAGTGCCTTTTGTTAAACACAGCCAATAAAATATGTTAGGCATCATTAAATATACTTAACTTTTAAACTTTTTCAAAGGTACAGTTCTTACTGATAATACATTATAGCATTTCCAATAATTTACTGTAAACACTGTCTCAAGTTCAGGGTTGAGGAATATTGTAGTTGGTGGAAAAGCTAAGTCGGGTTCACAATGCGTTTCCAGCTGATGATGATACTTTCAAATGAGAAAGTAAATAAAGGGAAATGAATCTCTCATTAGTTACCTTGATCTAAAGAGATATTTCTCACTCCAGAAATATAATCATTGCCTTCCCAATGCCAAATTTGTCTAAGTCGACTGAAGAAAGGATGATTAAAATCATATATTTCTCCAGCTCCCGAGAAGAAATAGCTGTGGGTTAATTTTGCAATTGAACTTGGAATGAAAAATGCGGAATAAATACAATTGGTAACAGGCTACCCAGCAAGTTTATTCCATTTAATAACTCAGTTAGGGATCTGAATATTTCATGGGCACCTACTATATTAACAGAACACCCAATTAATAGCCCACATGGTTCAGAAGGGTGACTGGGACTCTGAGCCTGTCCCCAGCTCACCCATTTCTCGCTCTTGATCTTGCTGTGAGAACAAAATAGATATGGAGTACAAAAGAGTGGCTAACATTGCATCAATAATTTTGTAACATCATATGGCCTCAGCTGCAAGTTACCACCATTATGGAAGAAAATTAACCAGAGGAGACTCATAGCAATCAGTTCGTTTAGTAGCTCAGGATGAGTGCAGGGGCAGGGACACAATTGGCAATAGAGTTCATCTCTAACTATTGCATTTCAAATCTTTCTGATAAAAACAATCTCAACAAAATGACTAACTTGCCAACCTTAAGCAGCCATGCTCCCTTGGTCCTTTAGACCATCATCATATCCCAATGTCCAAAAATTGTTACCTCATAATATTTGGCAATTTTCAGAAGGGATACTCTTTGGGGGAAGATTTTTTAATTTTCAGTTTGTTCCTAGCTAATTTTAGCCCCTGGCTTTGGGAAGTGATGTACTGTATTTGGAAGTACAAACACCACATGCTAGCGTAGCCTCATTATTTTTATGACACTGAAGCATGATAGTGGAGGCCCTTAAAACGAGTCAAAGGTGCTCTTCAGTCTACCACCAAATCCATTTTATAACTCTGGATTAAGCCCAGCTCTTCCTCTCACAACTGGGGGCAGGGGGATGTTATTATGACTATAAGTAGGAAAGATAAAACACATTACAGAAGCAGTTTTCTTATGCACATTACCAGAAGAGATAGAGCAAGAGTAATTAGCTTTTTGGGAAAAAAAATGTTAACATTAAAAATCTGTATGGTAGTAAACCTAGGGTATTTTACTTACAGGTTCAGTGGCCTTCCCAATATCGGTAAGGATCATGGATTTACTTTGGCTCAGTCTGTCATGGTGACTGTTGGCATTTTTGATCCTCATTTGTACAGCTCCTGTGCTTTGGTGGGAAGAATTCAGATTTTCTGCAGAGGTATCAGAATTGGTAGAACTCTGCATGTTAGAGTGCTATCCTGAAAAATATTTTCAAAAATACTATATTATTTTAAGAATATACATTGTCTTAGCAGAACATAACATTGCCTGTTAATCATTAGGGTGAAAAAGATTAAACAAATGTAAAAGACAGCTTCTGAGTACTACAGACCAGAGTAATTACTTTGTAGTTGTTTTTATCAATTAGGAGCCTCTAATATGTGAGAAAATTATACAGGCTTAAAGGACTTCAAAAGTAGACAGACATTACTTAAATAAAACAACATAGGATAGTGTGAGCCCCAAAGCACACTATCAACAACAAGGAAATACTTAAAGGAAAGGCTGCTATGGGGAAAAACTACCAACTCCATCACCTTGCAGGCATACATTGTGTTGGTGTCTATAGTGTGGTGATGTGTATTAGAATGGTTTTGCTTTGTTTTGTTTTCTAAAAAAATCACTGAAAGATTCATAACCTTTCCCTCAGTCTATTATATGTCCTAACGCATACAAGCACAAGATGGTCCTAAAAGTTTTAAGGCAAAAATCTTTGGTCCTGAAAAAGGGCAGGGCTAGCTGGTTCACATGAGTATCAGGCTCATGACCTTGACTTCACCATCACACTTTTTTTTTTTATCACCCACAAAGAAAAAAATGTAGCAATGGAGATGATTAAATTGTTATTCTCTGACCAATTAGCATCTTCCGATGTCCCTGACTTTGCTTAACATAGGTCTCATGTTAAATTTGGAGAATTCCCTTTTTTTTATGAACCTAGATATAAAAGATCAGTTTGGAAGAATTTAAGGATGCAAGAGTAACAATACAGAAAATGGCAAAAGAGATGAATTGTGACTATATCTTCCCAGTAGAATATAGATATAAATTGGATGCTCAGGGGAGAGCAATATAAATGTTGCAGAAAGAAAAAAGTTTGTATGCTGTCTAAACAAGTTTTAAGGGCATATTTTTTTTAAATGAAAACAGTTATCAAGACTTTAGAACAGAGAAAGAAAGGGCTTCCTTTTCTCCACCTCCAATTTTAACTAAGGATTTGGGCAAAAAGCTAAGGTGTCATCATGGCCTTGGAATGGATATCAAGCCCCATCCTTTCCATCTCTGCCCACAATTCCTCAAGATATTCCCATTCCATAGCTGATAGATCCTGCAGATAGAAGTAACGAGAGAATGGAAGTACAAAATAGAAGCAAGAATAATGATTTCTCGTCATTTTCTGGGAATTTCCAGCCCCTGCCATGATAGTAGAAAGGGATGAATGGCCTAACTCCATTAAAAATCTTCCTATGACTCACTGCTTCAGGACTTCTTTTCATTATTTACCTTATTATGATTGATAAAGGAACTAGGGGCCCCTAAAGATATGAATTATGCACATTGGACTCAATTTTTTGATCTTTTAGCTTCAAAAGCTTTCAAGTGAATGGATTGGTTTTTGCCAAAGAGTGCTTGAGAAGAGGCTAAGGTCAGGCACATCACCAGTATCTGAAGTCTTATTACCATGACAGTCTCATTGGAAACCATGACACATAGGAGCAAGGCAAAGTTTGAAGCATATTTTGAAAGATAATCCATCCATAATTGTTACCAATGAAAAATGAGAAGTAAAAGAAATAAAAAGGAAGTTAAGATGGTTAGTAAAAGCATAGGTAATAAAAAATAGAAAACTAGAGCTCATTTCCAGACCATGATAGGTATTGGCTGTGTGATCTAGACATAACTTCATCTCTAAGTGCTGGAGGCATTTTTCTAACACTACATACTACAGAGACTGTGTCAGCCTCTATTAGTAGAGGGAATTTTCTGATCTGGGAGTACCCTGAATTAGTGAAGACCCGGTACCTCGACATAAAAAATAGAATAGTAGATTCAGAGTCAGAAAAACCTGAGTTCAAATCTCTCACTAGACATTGACATTGTGACTTTGGGCAGTCTCAGTTTCTTCTCTCAGCTTCTCTCAATCTCTCTCAATCTGAATTTCCTCAACTGAAAAAAAAGGGGAAAATAGTAGTACCTTCTTCACAAGATTGTTGAGAGGATTAAATGAGTCCATCTGTGTAAGGTATTTTGCAAACCTGGAAGTGCTATACAAATGGTAGTTATTATGGTTGTAGGAGGAAATGAAAAGGAAGTAAAGAGTCTTAGGTGTAAATGAAGGTTTGGAAATGTCATATACTAAAAAAATTACAGCCAAAATCACAAATAAGGAAAGTAAACCAGTTAAATAATGAAACCAAAGCAACACTTAAGCAGTCCAAAGATCCCTTGTCTGCTAATCTGTGACTACAAGAAAGAATCTTCTGGTAACTGGGAAACATTATTCCTTTTATTACATACATGCATATGTAATTATGTATAGGTCTACTCTGATAGGAATAGTATGGCAATTTTTTATTTATAGTCACTAAAGCATGCATAAGATCTTATCTCTTAGTCTAAAGGAATTCTATTCTAGACTCTATAGCTGATATGAGAAAAAGGATAAAAAAAAATCAAGTTAAATCTAATCATATGTAGAAAGATAAAAGATTGTTTCTTTAATATCCTTTATCCATTGGTGAAGTATATACCAGAAAGAAAGCTTTTGTTTACATATTATATTTTTTCTGCTTATGTTCTTCATTGTGTCAGTTTCTCTCCATAAAAAGCCCAATGATTAGTCATCTCAAAAAAAACAAACGATGAATCTGATGACATTGAAAGTACCTGCTATAATAAGAATAAAATTACATCATAGCATATCTTTGACAGTGAAATAATAGTCACTGAAGATCCAGGCTGTATCTCTGGCCTGGATTTAAATGATCTTGGAACACTTTAGGAATGACAGGTTAGATTCAAATGTCAAGTATTACTCTTTGTGGACAAGTATGGGAGGAGAGAAAGAAGGAAAAAGTTTATCAGGGTTGGGCTTAGATCCATTAATGCCTTGTAACTATGTATATGAAGCAAAATTTTCAAAGTATATTAATATTTATAGGTCACTGTGCTGTACATATATATACATGTATATACATATATATGCAAATTTAATTTTAATAATGATTATTACATTTGCAGTGATTCTCACCATGTCATCATTCAGCGATGGTGCATAGGAAAGGACATGCATTAATTGTGCCTTTAAGGATACCATTCTATCATAACAAAGTTCACTTTGCCCTAGTTCTCTTCCTTTTGAACTGCTCCCACCTCCAGGCCCTTAGAGAATCCTGTTCCCATAGGAGTTCCTTCATCTCTAGCTGTTCTTTCTTGGATTCCCTGACTTCCCAGAATTCTCACCTAAAGTATCAGGTTCTATAAGAAGCCTTTCCAGTCCTCATTAATATCAGCAACTTTTATCTAAGATTATCTTCAATTATATATATATATATATGTTACATATGTATAATATATAAAATACACATTAATAGAAATTATTTTAAAATTTCACTTTATTTTATAACATGTAAAAGTGTATATTTTATAAAATATTAATACACAGAACAAATTATTAAAATAAACATATAATAGATATAATTGCAAATAAAATATAAATGTGCATGTCTTGTTTGAAAATAGTAATTGGCAAATTTTCTGCCCATTAGAGAGATAGCTCTGGCCCAATGGGCCTTGAGTCAGGGAGACCTGAATTCAAATCCAATATCAGACATTTCCTAACTGTGTAACCCTGGGAAGGTCATTTTTTAACCTTGGATTGCCTGACAAAAAGAACCACTTGATCTACTGGGAAAGGAAATAACAAACCATGCCAGTATCCTTGGCAAGAAAATCTCATGGATAGTTCTGGTTGTTGGGATCAAAAAGAGTAGGGTTTGGCTGAACAATAACTCTCCCCATTAGACTAAGTTTCCTGAGAGCTTTAGCTTTCATCTTTGTTCCTCCAGTGCTTAACACAGACTCTGGCTCCTTGCAGGTGCTTATTTACTTGACTTGACTTGACTAACTAACCCTGTTTCTTGCTGTTCTCCAACTCAGACCCTTCTACTCAAGGCAGGCAGATCTCCTTCCAAGCCTCTCATTCTTTCTCACTATTATTTCTGAGAGCACACTATTCATTAGAAGTCTTCCCTCCTCACACACTGTACTCTGCCAATAATTTTTTTCAGATCATATCCTATATCCATGTTTTTTAAGATATAGTCTTCCCTAATTAATCTTCTCCATTCTGATGACTGCCTTCATTTGCATTCTCTTAGCTCTTCACAGTTTGTTTAACCTTTTTTTGTGCTTTTATTTTCCTCTCACAGTCTCCTATGTAGAGGATATCTTATTTCCAACTTTAAGGTAAGCTCTCCAGTGACAATAACTGCATTTTCCTTCTATTCACCACCATTTTAGTGCTTAGCACATTTCTCACTGTACTTTGTGTATATAAAACACCTCTAAAGCTCTATGTCTCTTTGATTGTCCCTGTGAAACATCCCCAGTTTTCTTTATATTTTTCCAGGCAGATAGCTTTCTGTGGCAGCAGGTAAACTAGAGGAAAACCACCCAAGTAGTGCCAGGAAAAAAATGTCTGGCTGTCCTGTTTGATGGGAATATAATATTACAGAAGAAGGTGAAGTGTGTAATGAGGTATTTCTGTCCTAGGGAAATTGTCCCTCACTTTTCCCCTTCATAGAAAAGTGAGAGGACAACAATAATTGACAGTTTGGTTTCTTGGGGTTCCTTTGTCTCTGCTCATGGATTACAAGTGCTCTCATTCCAGCACTGACTTTCCAGGGCCCCACAATTTCAATTTTTGAACCAGTCTTGCCCTTCCCAGCAGTGCCTCATGTTCCTAAACTATCATCTGATCTAGTCCTCTTTGATGTACAATGGTCAAATAATCTATTCCACAGTGAAATGAAATATGATTAATCACCTCATTTTTCTTAAACTAGCTAAGTGTCCAATTATATTGGATATAATATAACACTGTTAATTATCAAGTCCCACTATTAACTACTAACCTGACTGCACAACAAAAACTATCAAGATCTAGGTAAAACATATTAACCTGGGGTCTACAAGGGGCTTATCTCTTTTTAGGATTTTGATAAGTTAGTCAAAGAAGTTGTTTCTTTTTGCAATCCTATATATTATAATTTATGAATTTAAATATTTTGAGATGGGGTCCATATTCACTTACAAGTATACAAAAGAGGTCAATGATATATACAAGGTTAAAAGCTCCTGATCTAGCATACCATGCTCATCCTGGAGGTTATGGTGCTTTATCAAGCAGAATGGAAGGGCTAGAGAAGTACTAAATCCTCCAAGGTTTACAGAGAGTGTATTGGCTTTGATCTTAAGCTTAATCTCTCTCTGAATTTCTGGATCAACTTGTTGAATAGGAGAAATATTTAGTGTGGATTTACCGCCCCCCACCCTCTCAAAATTACACTTTCTTAAGTGGAGTAACTCTCCATAGAAAAAGACAGAACATGATCAAAGTATACAATGCTCTTTTGCTAGAATGGAAAAGTGCAACAATCAGAATATAACTTTTACCACTTAGCTTCACATCCAATACTCTCCCTTATATCTAGGCAGTTTCAAGATAGGCTACTCCAAACCCAGGAAAGCTAAGAAATGGACAGCTCAATTAGCTTAGAACTCACAACTCTTCCTCCAATGAATAGGCAAAGAATTATGAATAATACAACACAATTCATAACTAAAATTCAACTCATGCATTTAAAAGGGATGAACTATAGATGAAAACTCAAGAATGTGGAAATTGTGACTCCCTTACCAGGAACTCACAATCTGGTAGAAGGTAGAACTTTGGCATGTTGGTGCTTTTTACTGATAGGGACTTCTGCTGCTCTCTATTCCCCACTAATATATATGGCTCTTGCCACTCCATCATGGCACCTCTCATTTCTTTTTTATTCCCATTTCTGGTGGCTGAGCTCTTTATCACATCTCTTCTGTCCTTCTAAGTTCAGTGGCTTTGGTTACAACATCTTGCCCTTTGTTTCTAGCTCTAGTCATTTCCACTTGCCATTCTTCCATCAGGGAACCAAAGTCCCAACATCCTACAAAATGGTGCAGGAGAGACATACAAAGCAAGGGGAGAAGCTACAGATTTAGAAGCAAAAGGGATTTTAATTTTCATCTGCTCCATTTATTCATTTTACACATGAAGAAACCGAGGCCCATAGAGTAAAAGAAACTTGCTAAGTTCATACTAATAGCAAATGGTATAGTCATAATTTGAACCCCGGTCCTCTGTCTTCAAATCCAAACTTCTTTTGAATGTATCATGCTGCTTCTCAATAATGCAGAAGGAGGATTCCTACTACACAGAAGACAAGACTACCCACCCTTATTCAAATATGTGGTAGGCTTCTATGCCCTTTTGTAGTATAGGATTTACAGGTTGAAAGGACCTTTGAGGCCATCTACTCCCCTCCCAACCCCCCACTTCATTATACAAATGAGAAAACTAACTGAAGCCTCTTGAAGTTAAGTGACTTAGACAGGGTCACTTAGCCAATAGCAGATGAAAGATTGAACATGGGTCCTCTGGCTTCAAACCTGATACTCTTTCCACTGCCAAATTATACACCTATAAATCCAAGATTTGTGTGAACCAGCTGCCAGGGAAAGAGGGAAACTAAGCTCCCTGGGTTCATCTGCATCATTGATGGAAGAGTCTAGAAAGGTATTCACAACTTCCTTTTTTGTTGATTTTCTACCTCCTCTTTCTGCTCCCCCAGCTGACCCTGGAAATACTTCCCTTGGTTATATAAAAGTAATACTAATTATATCCACTTAGAAGAACTATTTACCACGTACACCTATCATGTAACACAACCATCAATCATGCATTTCCTTAAATATATCAGATTAACTTTGTTGCAAATCTCATCTGATTATAAACCTAACATCAATCATCTTCACAGTTTGAGGCTCCCAACAAGTAGTTTTAATGCACGATTCTCATCTCATGGTTTATCACAAGTAGGGTGACTGTCCATACTCAACTAGGTCTTTGTCTTCAGTAGGAATGCTGCTGATGAGAGAGACTACAGAAATGTAGGTTGAGGAAATGAACTAAAATATGAAAGCTTCATTCACTTGACATATGTTCCACCTGGGTCCAACTCCTTTAGCCTCTGAAAATCCATTGGTTTTGCAGAACTCATCCAGATGAATACCCCCAAGCTGTGAATTGAAATATAAATCTCCTAAGATTGGCTTCTGAGTTTTTCTGGGCTTCCTGGTTTTATACATGCCAGGAGAACAAGAATAACTTGTGATATTTCAATACTTCCACTTTCAATACTCTCTTAAAAACAGGAAGCAGGGACTAAAAGACACTTGAAAGAAACCAGACCAACTTTTGCTCCCCACAACAGATTTTATCCCCTTGTAATTTGGGGCTGATTTTCCCACTCACAACACAAAATAGGAGTGAATGTGATGCTTTTTCTGTTTACAAATTTAAAACATTGCTCCTCAGATAATTGGTTGAACTATGTTAATTATGCTGGGACTTGGCTGCATGCCATTTTGAGGGGGTAAGGGGCCTTTTTAGGCTCTCTTTCCTCTAAAAAGAGATTTAAATAAGTACTTAAAGGGAATGAATAGCATAGAATTTGTGGATTTGGGAGGGCTCTTAGAGATCATCCAATTTAATCCCCTCATTTCACAGAAGAAAGAATTGACACTGAGCAGTCCAATAATTTGCTCAAGGTCACAGAGCTAGTCAATAGTTTATAGCAGGGAGTAGAACTCAGGTCTCTGGAATGCCAGGATAGTGGGGCTTCCCACTCTGCCATATTGTTTGCCAGAGCTCATTGATCTCTTAGTAGCTTGTAAAGAAAGCTAAATGTTTAGCCCAGTGCTCCAGAAGTTAGCACAGTGCCTGGCACAAAGTAGGTACTCAATAAATGTTGGCTGATTGATTGGATGATAGGATTTGCCAAGTGAAGGGACTTTGTGAATCTTGGCCAAACAACATTTTACAGATAAGGAGACTAAGTTCCTGGGAGTTAGAGGCCCTTGGCTAATATGACATAGGTTGTGAATAATAGGATCAGGATTCAAACACAGGTCCTGTGACACTCAGTCTAGTATTTTTTTTTTATTCTTTTTATTATATAAGCCACTGTGGTGTACTGGAAAGAACAGAACATTCGAAGTGAATACTTAATAGACATATAATTTGGGGGCAGCTGGGTAGCTCAGTGGATTGAGAGCCAGGCCTAGAGTCAGGAGGTTCTATTTCAAATCTGGCCTCAGACACTTCTTAGCTGTGTGACCCTGGGCAAGTCACTTGACCCCCATTGCCTAGCCCTTACCCCTCTTCTGCCTTGGAGTCAATATTGTGTATTGACGGAAGGTAAGGGTTTAAAAATAAATAAATAAATAATGGATATATAATGTGTTTGTTAAATTGTTGATCTCAAGTATACACAGGTTTTTAGATTAGTTTTAGATTCCTCTTCTTCCATCTACCACCTCTTTGACCTTACACAAATGACTTAAATTCTGTAGGCCATGATTTTCTTATTAGAATAAGAAATCCTGGAGGGTTAGTCTAACTAAATCCATGATCCTATAATTCCAAGATCTGCTCAAAATCACACAGTCTTCTAAGTGCCAGAGCTGTGAAATGTAGCTAGGCCCCCTCAATCTGCACTCCACTGAAGGGCCTTCATCCAGATTGTATTTAAGACACCATTGAGTGCACACACACACACACACACACACACACACTGAACTGCTTACTTCCATGATGAGCACATATCACACATTCAGTTAAGTACTTTCTTACTGACCAAAACCAAAAATAAATAAATAAATAAAATCCTAAGTTAAAAAAGAAGCTAGATGGAAAAAAACCGAATAGTGAAGGAAATGATATGAACACAGGCAAAACTTTCAAATGTCACAATGTTAAATAGACATAGTCTGGATCATTTTTTCAATCTACTTTCTCTAAGACCCTTTCTAAGACTACTTTCTCTAAGGAAAAATACTGAGTCAAAAGAGTTTCTATAAAATTTTTTTAAATTCTCAATAATTTGTTTTGTGTTATCTGAAGAGAATAGAATACTAGGTAGTGATCTTGATCTAACAATATTATAAATTCAAAGGATATTAATTATAAAATTATTTAGCCAGTTTCTGACTTTAAAAAAAATTTCCTCTTCTCCTTATAAGAGAATTGAGAAGTATTAGGAAAGGAAGAAAAATTCTTGATTTTTGAAAAAAAAAATTGTCCCACTGGTAGAAAAATTGTAGCTTATGTAGGATATATGTTTTAATGTTTTAAAAAGAAAAATCACCTTAGGCACCATGAAGCATTGTTCCATTGCAGAAATTACTCTAGATTTAGGGTTTGGAATAGTTAAGTTCAAATTCCTGGCTTTGCTACTTCTTTAGAATAACAGATGTAGAGCCAAAAGGAACCTTAAAGATCATCTTGTCGAACCCTCTCTTTTACAGATGTGGAAACTGAGGCACAGAGATATGTAGTGACTTGCCCAAAAAGGATCACAGAGTGAGTAAAAACTGAGCAAGTGATGGTCTCTCTGGACCTTAGCTTCCTTATCTATAAATGGGGGGAATGGGGGGGGAGATTAAACTCAATGACCTCTAAGGGTGCCTCAAGTTCTAATGATCTGGAAATTCTATGATCTGGAATTTTTGGATGACACTGAGACATTTTTTTTTTTTTTTACTAATCCTGGCTAGGATTTTACTTAGTGTTTCTATGAAACAGACCTCCATTCAAGGTAGAATTCCTCTCCTACTGAAAGTTGTAGAATCAAATTTAACTTGATTCAACAAATATTTATTATGCAATTGCTGTGTGCAAGGTCCTGGATGTGAGGAGATAAACTGAAAAAAAGTTTCTTCCTTCAATGCATGTACATTCTGCTAAGGAGTTGTCTGTAGTCAGATAAATAAGTACTAAGTGTACACCAAGGGTGTGCCTCCCAGATGTTAGGGCAACCTGTTCTTACTCTAGACAGGAAGTATCAAAATCTAAATATATATACTGCAGAAACCAGGCAACCCAACATACAGATACTTTTTTTTTTTTTTTTTTTTTTTTTTTCAGAAAGTCCATTTCTATCCCCTGGAAAGATTTTATGATGGTATGTAATAGGGTGTCCTTTTCTTTCTCCTCCCACCTGCCTGCAGTAATGTGGGGCATAACCTTTGTGCTCTAGTCTCCTGACAGGTCAGTAATTAACTCACATTACAATTGTTTGCTGTTTCCCCTTTTGCAGTGGTTTACCAAAATAACATTTTAATTCCACTTTCTTCCCAGTTCACTTTCCTTTTCTTTTTTCTCCCTATGGTTTCTACATCTCTATTAAGTCTAATTTCCCCAGACCACTTCCATAAGCTGAGAGAATGCAATAAAACTCAGTTTCAGAAATGTCAAACATAATGAGAAAGGAAGATCACAGTAAAGAAATTTGACCATAGCCGCCCCATTGGGTGCCATTGTCTGAGCTGTGCAGGTGTTATATCTAGGAAATAAGATAATAAGGCTTTTCATGTATGCAGTACATTGAGTTGGGGGAACCCTTTGAGCATAGTAGTTATTGAAGACCAGCAAGACAGTTTTATGGTAAGGTCTGCCACTGTAATTTCTAGTGGATGGAGACAAGTTAAGGAATGAAAATGGGAAGAAATTATGTAAATTGTCTAAGCAGGTCTGATCTGTCCCCAAATTGTGAAGTATGGAATCTCATCACGCCTTTCAGCCTTTTCACAGAATGCCTGCAATGTTCTTTTTTCTCACAGCTCTCTCTGAGAATCCCCCAGCTTCCTATTCTTTCTAGTTCTTAGTGTTCCGTCCCTCAGCAGATTATATTCTATTTATAAGCATCTGTTTACTTGTTTGTAGGATGAGACACAGGATACAGGATGGTTTCACTTTTGTCCATATGACCATACAGAGAACTGTTGTTCAGTTGTTTCAGACTCTTTGTGACCTCATTTGAATTTTGGGGTCAGTGTTATGTCTTGTCAGCTGATTTAGTGACCTAGGGCCAGTGTGGTTTAACTGCTGAATTCTTAAGGATATCGTGAGATCTACAGCTGTAACAAAGGAATTTGTTGTCACTTCGTGAAATACATTGAATTTCAACATCTAATTCTAGTCGCCAGGTATATCTTGCCAGGTATTTCATAGTACTACATTTTTGTACCCTTCTTTGATGGGTTTCAGTTTCTAATATTGACTTATTCAGTTTTCATTGAGAAATAAATCTAGACTCCATTTAAAAGACCTAGTAATGATGGCCTAGTCCTAAATAGTCATCACAAACATATGAAGTTCTTTTTTAAAAATCACATGAGGGGGCAGCTGGATGGCTCAGTGGATTGAGAGCCGGTCCTAGGTTCAAATCTGAACTCAGACCCTTCCTAGTTGTGTGACCCTGGGCAAGTCACTTAAACCCCATTTCCTAGCCCTTACTACTCTTCTGCCTTAGAATCAATACACAGTATTGATTTTTTAAAAAACTCTTACCTTTTGCCTTAGAATATTCTAAGGCAAATATATATATATATATACATATATATATATATAT
>NC_058132.1:287680795-287715580 GCF_016433145.1 Gracilinanus agilis
GAATGAAAAAGGAGGAGGGTTGGGTGTGGGGCTAGCAACCCCACCCTGTAAAAACTACATCTGCTAAAGAAACTGCAACCTAAAGTAGGGGCAGCTGGGCTAGCTCAGTGGATTGAGAGCCAGGCCTAGAGACGAAAGGTCCTAGGTTCAAAACCTGGGCTTAGACACTTCCCAGCTGGGTGACCCTGAGCGACTGTGTGACCCATTGCCTACTGGTTGTGGCCCTATGCTCCTAGAATTGAGTCCCAGGATAAAAAAAAAAAAAAATATATATATATATATAAATATATATATATATATATATATATTTCAGTATTGCAAACAAGCAACATGAAAGATTTATCTAAATCTTTAATAATAAAAGATGTAAATTAAAGTACTTTTGAGGTTTCAGCTCACTCCTAGGCCATTATCAAAGATGATAAAAGATGGAAATAGTCAGTGCTAGAGGGCTTATAAGAAGAAAAGCCCACTAATATACTATTTGTAGAAATGCTAAATGATTCAACCAACTTGAAAAATAATTTTCTATTTTGTTAAAATCAAAAAAAGTCACTATACTTTTTATGATCTTTGTTAAGGAAAAGGTAAAAAAAAAAAAAAAAGACTCAAAGGCTCGATAGATCCCAAAATATCATTGTGGTTAAAAAGAACCGGAAGCAAAGAATGTACCAATCATTGTGGTAGATTAGTGTAAAAGAATCTTACTGCACCATAAGAAATGAAAAATATGAGGAAATGGATGAAACATTAGAAGTATGATATGAACTGATATACAATGCAATAAATAGAACCCTGAAAACAATATATGCAATGATTCCAATAATGTAAACAAAAAGAATGATAAAAGAAACACAAATGCCAAGTAACTGCAATGATCGATATTAGCTCTGGAAAAGAAATGAGAAAATTTCAACTGAAATGTTGTATGCACTATAAGATTTTTTCATTTTGTTCATTGGTTTGTTTTAGCTATATTTCTTTATTATGAGAGATGATTCATTCCAGTTGAGTTTTGATCCAAGAATGACTGTTATTTAAAAACAAGACATTAATAACATTTGATCTAAATATATATATATATATATATACATATATATATACATATATTATATACACTATGTTTACAACCATTACCATGGAGAACATTCAGATTCTCTCCGGAAGCTTAGAACAATATCATTCATTCTCATTGAATTTAGGGAAAGAGTACCAAGTAAGTCATCAAGGGCACAGAGCAATGGCACTCCTTATGAAAAGAACAGGCTACAATAAACTGAGGATCCCCCTGTGAATATCCTCTTAGAGAGGACATGAATATAAGAGAATAATGCTGGAAATGTAGGGAAGACAAACAGAATGGATATGATTCTACAAAGATCTGGGAGAACAATTGATTCAATTCAATCCAACAACTTTAGTAAGAATCTTTGTTCAGGGTGCTATGTTCTGTGCTTTGTACAGAAGAAACAAAGGAGAAAAAAATATTCCCTGCCCTCAAAGAGTTTATATTCTCTTCAGGATGATATAGGAAATTAAAGGATAATGCAATAGAAGAGAGTAGTAACTGTGATGATCAAGAAAGACTCCCCATTGGAGTTGGTACTTGAATTGAGCCTTGACATAAGCTAAGAATGAGGCAATGGTAAGAAGGGAATACATTCTAGATATGGGACACAGAATGTGTGAAATTGTGAAGACAGGAGATAAAATATGATGTTCCTTGAAATAAATAGATTAGTTTTGCTGTTGGCTAGTGTGGAAGGTAGAGTTAAATGAAATTTTGTGATAGCTCTGTTAGGATATTTCTTTTGGAGTCTGTTTGAGGAATGCCCAGAAAGCTTGTATTAAGAGAGGAAAGGCAAGTGAAGACAAAGGAGGAAGAGGAAAGAGAGGAAGGAGAAGAGGAGAAGGAGGAAGATGAGAAGTATTATTAGTAGTAGAAGTGGTGATGGTAGTAGTCGTAATTGTAGTAGTAGAAGGAAGAGGAGGAGGAGGAGGAGGAGTGATGGTGGTGTGGTGGTGGTAGTGGTAGAAGTCATCACTCAAATGTCTTCTGCTACTTTCTTCTTCACCCCTGTTGCACATAATAAATGACCTTACTCCCTACTTGTTTGATCAATCTAGTTCTATCCCATCTTCTCCAATAGATTATCCCCACTATTCACTTATTTTCAAACTCTTCTTCTCTATTGGTCACTTTCCGACTTCTTACAAAATACCCATGTCTCCTCCATCCTCAAAAAAACCTCACTTGACTTTTCCACCTCTGCTAATTATCATTATGTATTTCTTCTGCCCTTTGTGGCTAAATTCCTCAAAAAAAGTAATCTACAACAGGCTCCTTTACTTTCTCTCCTCTCATTCTTACCTTAACTCCTTAAAAACTGGATTCTGATTTTATAAAATTAATGATACTACTTGCTCTAAAGTTACTAATGAACTCTCAGTCGCCAAATCTAATAGTCTCTTCTCAATCTTCTCAATCTTCTTTCTCTTTACATCTCTGCAGCCTTTGACACTAGATCATTCTCTCCCTGATACATTCTTCTCTCCAGGTTTTCTGGACACCAGTTTCTCCTGTTTTTCCTTCTACCTATCTGACTGCCCCTTCTCTGTCTCCTTTGCTGGATTCTCATCCAGATCACACTCTAAGCATAAATATCCTTTAGGGTTTTGTCTTGGACCTTTTTCTGCTTTTATATAACTTCACTTGTGATCTCATCAGCTTCCATGGATTTAATGACCATCTTTCTATCAATAATTCTTAAATCTACCTTTTCTGTCTCAGACTCTCTGCCAGATTTCAATCTCCGTATCTCCAACTCCCTTTCAGACACCTCATGCTGGATGTCCAATAGGCATGTTAAATTCAATACATCCTAAACAGAACTCATTATCTTTCCCTTTCAATCCTTCACACCTTCTACCTTTCCTGTTAGTATAAAGGACACCACCATCCTTCTACTCCCTCAAACTCACAACCTAAGAGTCATCTTGGACCCCTCATCATCTCTCTTATTTTCTATATCCATGCTGTTTTTCCAACATCCGTTGATTTCATTTTTTGCATCATGTCTTATATTTAGTGCCCCTTCTCTCCTCTAGTATTGCCTCCACTCTAATGCAGGCCCTCATCACTTGCACCTATATTATTGCAAGAGCCTGCTGGTTGGTCTTTGTGCCTTCAGTCTCTTCCTATTCCAATCCATATTTAGCCACTAAAGTGATTTTCTTAAAACACAGATCTAATCATGTTACTCTCCCTCCTCAATAAACTCTAGTGGCTTCCTATTGCCTGTAAGGAAAAAAAAATTACAAAATGCTTTGTTTAACATTCAAAGCTCTTTAAAAACTAGCCCCCTCCTACCTTTCTAGTCTTCTTACATTTTACTTGTAAAATATATATTCTTTGATACAGTGATACTAGCCTTTTGGCAATTCCACAGACAAGATCCAGCTCTGGGAATTTTCCCTGCCTTTTCCTCTTTCCTGGATCACTCCCTAGGCTCTGTTCCAACTATTAACCTCCTTTATGCCCTCTAAGTCCCAATTAAAATCCCACCTTCTGCAAGAAGTCTTTGCTAACCCTATAATTCCGGTGTTTTCACTCTTTTAATTATGTCCCATATATTCTTTACATTGCTTGCTTTCTATGTATGTGTTTGCAGGTTGTCTCCCCCATTAAATTGTAAGCTCCTTGAGGTCAGGGACTCTCTTTTGCCTCTATATCACCAGCTCTTCACACAGTGTCTAGCAAATAGTAAGACCATAATCAATTCATTAGTACTTGTATTAGTAATTGAAGTAGTAGCAATTATAATCATTGTAGTAATTATCACTGTAATAATTGCACTAGTAAAAGTAGTAAATTAGCATTTACATAATACATTAAGATCTGTAAAGTGCTTTACAAATATTTTCTAATTTGAACCTCCCAACAACCCTGAGAGGTAGGTGCTTTTCTTGTTCCCATTTTGCACTTGAGGAAACTGAGGCAAGCAGAGGTTCAGTGTCCAGGGTTGCATTTTTTGTTGCTCCTCAGGCATTTCAGTCATGTCTGACACTTAGTGGTTCCATTTGGGGTCTTCTTGGTAAAAACACTAGAATGGTTTACCATTTCGCTCTTCATCTTATTTTACAGATGAGGAAACAGAGAAAAAGGGTTAAATGACAGGGTCACATAGCTAGTAAGTATCTGAGGGCAGATTTGAAATCAGGTTTTCCTGACTCCAGACATGGTGAGCTGCTTAGTTGTACTTATAGGTACTTGTGGATCTGAGGGGCAACACACAAAGTTGTCCCAAGCTTGTGGAGATACCAGTCTCCCTTCCTGATTTGCAGAGATCCTTATTGTAATTATCACTTCTTTTGAATAGATAGCAAAAGTATTAAATTCAGAAGGCCATTGTTAAAATGCTACCTCTGGGGAAAGAGCAGGCCTTAGGCTTTTTGGGGATTTTTTATCTATTTTATTGGGGTGGGGGGCTGTTGAGGGGAGATGAGCCAGGAAGGGTGGGAAGAGGAAAGTTTTCTTTATACTCTCTGCTTAGCACCTAAGCATAGATGAGTTTCTTACATTATAAGACTGTCACCCAGAAGCCATGGAAAGGCACAGAGAGTCTAAGCTGATAAGATACACAGATAAGCAAGTTCCTAAGAGGTAGAAGAGAGAGGAAGAATGTGGTACTGAATTCTCAACTAGAGGTCCCTGTTGATTTCTCAGCTCTAAGCCAGGAAAATCTAAACCGAAGGATGGGATGCAGAAACAAGAGGGCAGACAACAAATAGATTTCTGCTTAGAACTGGCCCTGAGTTAAAGAATAAAATATAGTAGGTGTGTAGTACTTTTCCACTAATGTCTGACTCAAAAGAATAGAATTTTAGAGCTTGAAAGAACCTTTCATCTAGTCTAATGCCCTTTTTTTTACAGATGAGGAAAATGAGGCACAGAGACATTTAAGTGGGTATTTCACAGCAATGCTAGAACTAGAATTCAAGTCTCCTGGCTGTATCCAATGCATTTGTAATAGCCCCACTCTCTCTCACATAGGAAAGCACATTTCTTATTTATACATTTTGCAAGGTATTAACTAGGTTCTATATTTACTTCCCCAAAGTCCTTTCATTGAAGTAGACTTTTAAAAATCAAATAGAAAGGCAGTTAAATGGCTCAGGGGATAGGGAGACAGGCCTGGAAATAGGAGATCCTGGGTTCAAATATTACCTCAAATACTTCCTGGCTATATGACCCTAAGCAAATCACTTAACCCCAGTACGTAACCCTTACCACTCTTCTGTCTTGGAATGGATCCATTCTAAGAAAAAAAATTAGGGTTTAAAAAAACTATTAGGTATCTTTGGCCCTGTAGTAGTTGGTGTTGCTTTTTTTTTATCAGATTTGCATGAAGGTATAGATGACATGCTCATCAGATTTTTCAGATAACATAAAACAGGGATGGGTAAGCAATGATATGGATGAAAGAATCAGGATCCAAGAAGATGGAAACCCACTGTACAAATGTATTGCCCTACACTTAGGTTAAAAGACTTCACTGCACAAATAGAGAGTGGAGGAAATGTGGCTTGACAGCAGTTTATCTGAATATTTTAAGCATTTTAGTTGGCCTCAAGCTCAATATAAATCAAAATGAATGTGATATAGTTGCCAAAAAAGCTAACACAATCTTTTAATATACATTATATGCTGATCAGACGACATCTGGAATATTTTGTTCCATTCTAGACATTATATTTTAGAAGGAACTCTGAAAAACCATATTGTATCTAAAAGACCAGGATGGAAAAGGAACTCAAAGCTATGTCAAATAAGGAATGGTTAGAGGAACTGAATCTCCTCCATCTGGAAAAGAGAAAGCTTTGGATGGTGCTGATGGGCAGAGAGTTGTGAGAGGAAGCCATGATAACATTCTTCAAATATCATGTGGTAAAGTTTTTCTGTTGTTTTTTTTTTTTTTTAATTAAACCCTTATCTTCTTTCTTTCTTTTTTTTTTAAACCCTTACTTTCTGTCTTGGAGTCAAGGCAGAAGAGTGGTAAAGGCTAGGCAATGGGGGTTAAGTGACTTGCCCAGTGTAACACACCTGGGAAGTGTCTGAGGCCAGATTTGAACCTAGGACCTCCCATCTCTAGACCTGGCTCTCAATCCACTGAGTTACCCAGCTGCCCCCCCTCCCCTTATCTTCTTTCTTGATATTAATTCTAAGATTGAAGAGAGGCAAGCTAAACAACTTGGGTTAAATGACTTGCCCAGGGTCACACAGGTAGAAAATTTCTGAAAGTTTTATTTTTGTATTGAAATATATTTATCAAAATATGTTTAAAAATAATGTTCACCAACTACTGAATCTCCGGGTTAAGCATGACTGTTACTGTTCCTCTAGACCTGGTGCTCTTTCCATTTTGCTACCTAGCTGTCCAGTGGTAAAAAATTTAACTTAATTTGTTTGGCTGAGGAAGGCAGAAATTAAGCCAAGTGGAAAAAATAGAAAGAAAGAAATTTTGGTCTGATATGTAGAAGATTTCAAATGGAATGGGTTGTCTCATATAACATCAGTTTCCTATCACTGGAAAGAAACTAGCATTTGCTAAGAATTTACTGTGTGCTAAACATCATGCAAGATACATTTACAGATATCTCAATTCCCAAAAATGCTGAAAGGGATTGTTATTATCCCCATTTTCTGGTTGAGGAAACTGAGGCAAACAGGCTAAGTGACTTGCCCAGGGTAACTCAGCAAATGTCTGAGGCCAAATATGGGCTCAGGTCTTCCTGACTCCAGGTCTAGTGCTCTATCTACTGTGCTATCTAGCTGCATTATTTTAAAGAACTTGAGTAGATTTTTATCAGAGTTTTGGATAGAAAGTATACAACCTGGTTTAAAAAGTCCATTCTAAGTATGAGATTCTATAATTACAATGTATACAGTTCTTAGTTGTATTGATCAAAGGTTTTGTTGACTTCATTTTCTTTTTAGTCCTAATATCTAATAGGAAGAGGCAGAAAGACCCAAATTCAAATGTGGTTGTAGACATTTACCAGTTGGGTGACCTTGGGCAAGTCACTTAAGTCAGTTTGTCTTGGTTTCCTCATTTGTAAAATAAGTTGGAGAAGAAGATGGCAAACCACTCCAGTATCTTTCCCAAAAAAACTCCAATGGGGACACAAAGAGTTTGACTAGAGTAGACTGAAAGTGACTAATGAACAATAACATTGTTTTATCAGGAACAATGTAATAATAATAGCTAATACTTGAAGGCTTGTAAATTGCTTTACATACATTAACTCATTTGATGCTCTGGAATCAAAGGACCTATCTTAAAATCCCATCTCTGATGTATTTTCTGACCTTGTACAAATCACTTACTCTCAGGCGTTTAAAATAAGGTAAAAAAAGGTAGTTGGAATAGATGGCTTCTGAGATTCCTTCCAGGTCCAACTCTATGTTCTTCGCTTCCTATGATCTAAATAAACTCAAAATATTATCCTGGAATCCAAGCCCAATTTCAAGTAATTACGTTGAAAAAAAAAAAAAGGGATTAAGGCAGCCTCAAATTTCTACTTCTTGTCCTCAATTCACATTATTTTATAGTTTCAATTTTACGCATTCAACAAAAAATTGTCTTTATTTAAAAAAAAAATCTTCCTTTAAGTATTATCATTGCCACATCTCTGTCCAATTTTCAACAAAGTATATAGTAATTTGAAGTGATGCATGATATCATACTCCTCAATATTCCATCCAGTGATGTAGAATTGGAACTTCTCTTTGTCACTTGCATCGCACCTCCAGCTGTGGAAGGGACATAGGACCACTGTGTCCTCTTTACAGATGAAGAACTTCAGATCCAGAGAGGTTCAGCCACTTGACCAAAGTCATACAGTGATAGGATTTAAACCCCTTTTCCAATCTGCATATTCAAGGCTCTTCCATACATTCTGCCTTCTAGTTGAGACTCTATGGTCTGCCTAAACATTGTCACTTGGATGACTTGGTAGAACTCCCAGTCATACTCCATAATACAGAAAACCCAGAGTCATATATGTGACATGAGGTGTTGGACAATGATTAGGGGAGGCAAAAAGTCATGTATTTCAAAAACTTCTAATGGTTTTACATCCTTCATGTCAAAGCTATGCCCGGAAAGTTTTTTTTTTTTTAAACCCTTACCTTATGTCATAGAATCAACACTGGTTCCAAGTATTGATTAGAATCAACATGGGTTCCAAGACAGAATAGTAAGGGCTAGACAATAGAGATTAAGTGACTTGTCCAGGGTCACACAGCTAGGAAGTGTCTGAACCTCAGACCTCCTGTCTTTAGTCCTGGCTCTCAATCTACTGAGCCACCTTGCTGCCAAGTAAAAAAAAAAAATTATAAGAATGTTTAAGTGGGTATTTATTTTTTCACTTATTTTTTTTTAATTTTCCTTGGACTTGTGGTTTCATTGGTAGAAGGAACCTCATTATCCATGAGGTAACTCCTGTCAGTGAAAATCAGTATCTGTTCTTGGCTTATATGCCTAGAGAGTTGCTTGGATACTGAAATCACATGGATCACATGGCCAGTAGGTGTCCGAGGCAGGTCTTTCTGACTCTCAGGCCAGCTCTTTATCTACTACTTCTCTATTATTCTCTACTACTTCTCTATTATTCGTCATGAAAAACAAACAAAACAAAGCAAGCATTTTTTGCATAACAAATGTAATTACATGGATTATAGCTTTTTAAGCCTGGTATTCTCTTTGATCCTTATAGTTATAAAAATTAAATATTAAAACTACAATTAGATGATGTTTTTTTCAAGAGATAGACTGAGACAATACCAAAACATTAAAATGAATTTGTTGTCAATGCCTTCTAACACTTGTCTAACTAACAATGTGAAATGCATAGTGCACTATGACCTAATCTATATTTTTCCTCAATCATTTTACTAGACAGTGACTAACTTTGGTATTGATATTACAGTGTACAGTGTACAGCGTAGAATATCGTTTCTGACTTTCCCTCAAATTGAACACTATCAGAAAGCATACACACACACACACACACACACACACACACACACACACACACACACACACACACGAGTGCTAGCTGAGATTAAGAGAAAGGAAAACAATTGTTCTATGTTGGCCATGTACCTGTTTTTGCAGGCATATTCTACAAAACGATTAGTCTGCGGGCTTTCCCCAGGGATACCCAGGTAAAACAAACACAATGATGATTTCAGAGACTGTTGCATTTCAGGGATGAAAAGGAATTTGTTGGCTATCCAGTCCAGCCATTACCTGAAGGAGACACAACTTACTCAACAAGAAGTCATAAAAATCTTTACAAGAATATCTCCAGGAAGAATTTTCAAGCCATGTGACCACAAGACAGACTATTAGATATTCTCTTCCTAGGGTCTGGACTCAAAACCTTCCTAATTATCTACATATATTATAATCATCTTATAAAGAACCTTTGTAAATTTTTCCAAGAAATGAACATAATACTCAAGTTAGAGTACACAGGGACCATCGTATTTATTCCTGAAAGTTTTCTTTCTTCACCCATAATCTAATTATACTTTTTTGTCTTTCATTTCACATTATAGACTCATATTGAGATTTCTTGAAGTCGACCAAAATTCATTGATCAGAGCAGCTAGGTTGCTCAGTGGATTGAGAGCCAGGCCTAGAGACAAGAGGTCTTGGGCTCAAATTTGGCCTCACAAACTTCATTGCTGTGTGACCTTGAGCAAGTCACTTAAACCTCCATTGCCTAACCCTTAACACTCTTCTGCCTTTGATCCAATACTTAGTATTGATTCTAAGACAGAAGGTGAAGGTTGAAAAAAAATCACTGATCATAGACAAACTACTTACTGTCTTCCCTTCTTGTATATATGAAGACCATTCTTTGAATCCACAGTTAAATCTTTACATTGATCCCTATTAAATTTCATCTCAATAGCCATAATAAAATCAGATTTTAGATTTTTTTAATGAAAATACTGTCTGATTTAAATCATTTTAAATGTGGCTCATCTTACCACTGTTTTTAATTCTGAGATTGCCTCTAACACTATACCAACATATGTGATAACTTCAACACATTATTATACTACTCAAAAACTTCCTTAAAAAAAGAAGTGTGATTCAATTTTTTTCAAGCCCATTTATACTTAACAATCACCTTTTTTTAAATCTGTGTTTGAATATTTGAAAAAAAAATCTTAGAGGCAAATTGAAGAATGTATGCAGATAACATTTATGTTGTATTTTAAGGTTTAGAAAATGACTTTTTTTTTGAGGTTTAGAAAATCAAATCTTTTCAGGTAGTTTGCCTATAATTTGCTCCATATTTTCTTAGCCCCTCTTTATTTATCTTCTTATCTTGGATTTTACTATTACTAACATTTTTCATTCACAAGCTTGCATATGAACTAGAAGCCTATACATCTCCCCTTTCTTTATCTTAAAACAAATACAGAGCCAAGTATTTGATGGAAAAATCATTCTTTAATCTTTTTTTAATCAAATATTCTCCTTTATTGCTGTATATGATAAAGGTATTTTTTTCCCCGCCTTTTGATGGGCAAGAAAATTTCTTAAGCATTTTTAAGGCATCTAACGGTGCCATTGATAGCATGTTATGTTATAGGTGTTATTCACTCAATGTAATTCAGATGTAATTTTTCCTTTAACATGATTCCTCCACCCAATTTCATTATCTAGACTATAATAATACATATTTTCAGTGAAACAATTAAACATGCAATATCCTAAGTCTTGTACACAAATGTGTATATAAATATATAAACCTATATTTAGAAACTAGATCTTATATGATCATAAAAAAACAAACTGATGGCATTCTGATCTCCACTGATAAGTATTACCACATAAAATTTTATGGAAACAAATTAAAGGATATATTTTCCACACTGAAGAAAACATACTAATATAATCACAGACAAAAGCACTTTCTACAAAAATGTAGAATGCAGATATCAACATTTGCTATTTTTTCAAGTGATAAGATTTCCTAGAGTAAGATAAAGTTAAAACTTTCTTACCTTCTCACCAGTGACTCCTTGTTATTGAAACTGCCATCAACTTGTAACAGTTAATAACTCAACAAAAACGGAAAAGAGTAAAGTCACATGTCGAAAGAGGGGGCCTGTGTCAATGCTTCTTAATTTTAGGGCAGTAGCAAAAACACACATTTACATGAAACCACTTCCTGTGAACATACAGTTCACACGTCACTTCATTACCAGACTCTAAGAAATTACCTTGTATAGTCAACATATAAATTATAGTAGAGATGTAATTATTCATTTTCTAACAGTGCACATTTACATAGATTTTGGGGGAGAGTAGGGGGACTCTCTGATTGAAGAAGGTAAATGTGTGGTTAGGAAGCGTGTGGGGGTGGAGCAATCAGGCTTCTAAATACTGAAGAAACTTCCCTTTTCTCTGCATTCCAACAAGGGCTGAAGAAAAAGATAATCATTTTGCACAATCGTGTTGATGAAGACATTTAGAAACAATATCAGCAGAATCATTCTGGGAATCAGTGTGCAATCAAGATGCTGATAACTGGATTCTTCTTCTTCGATATTTGGGGCCTTGGGGACAATGCCTACGAATTAACTGCTGTAGTTAATGAGCTTTATAGCAAGAACCCTAGAGTTCTAATCTGAGGGTAGGAGCCCCTAGATTTTGGTTGGTAGATTTGGATCTAGAAGGGACCTTAATGGACATGTCCTACAACTCCTGTATTACAGATGGGAGGAAACTGAGACTCAGAGAGTTTGTGTCCTGCCTAAGATCCCAGAGTGGTAGTGATTTGGGCAAGTTATTAACTTCTCTGAGTCTCAATTTCTTCATCTATAAAACTGAGTCAGACCAAATGGCCTCCAAGCTCCTTCCTAACTCTAAATCTATAATCCTAGACAGGATGTGACCCTAAATCTTATTCCCTAATTCCAGAGTGAGACCTTTTTCTATGGAAAAAGCTCCCAGAGCCCTGGAGTGTAGTGCTTAGTCTTATGTATATTAAGAGCCTCCTGCGTGACTTTTTAGCTGCTCAAGAGCTTGTCAGATACCACAAGACCCTGATGAATCTGACATGACTAGAGCCTGGACAGATAGTTCTCTACTTTTGGAAGTATAGGGGAAAATGTTTGTACTTATTTGGGATAAAGAAGAAGGTTAAGAAGGTAAACCCAGAGAATCATTTATTTTCCCCTATATCTTCTAAAAGAGCCATCCTATAACTATTTCATTACTGAAGCTCTCTATCTAAATCTACTTGGGTCCTTCATAGAATCAGTCAAATCACTAAGCTACTGTAGGAGGGACTCTAGATTTCCTGCAACAAGATTTGTTTGGTTCTGAGAAATGGGGATTCTCAGAATGTGTTTGAAATGAAGGATTGCTTGCAGAAGTATGTGAAAACAGAGTCACCTAGCATTCTAACATTAAAACTAGGAATTGTGAATAATTCCTCTCTCTGGTGTCATAAGTTTGGTGCTTAACAAAGGAAGGCTTGATTTAGAGAAACAGCTTGGAGTGTTGATTCAGGGTGTACATTTCTCAGTGATCTGGGTAAGAGTTAGGAGATCACAGGATCCTATTTTTCTTTCAGAATTGGAGGTGATCTCATTGACTACTAAGTCCAACCCTAACCTCTAAAAGAATCTCTACTACTGAAATACCTCTAACTTGTGAATAAAGACTCTGCTAATGGGATAGGGCTATAAATACAAAAAATGAAGATAATTTTTGCCTTCAAAGGCAAAATACATATAGGGGAGTTGAGCCTTACTCATACTGGAATTCTGTTAGTTCAGGTTAAATGTTGGAATAAGATGAGGCACTCAAGGTGTTCAATGATTAATAAAAAGAGATTTACTTAGCCATAGCCTAGTAAAGATATTCAACAGATGTACTGCAACACTTAGCTTGGATAGACCTTTCCCTCACCACCAACCTTCATGTGGAAACATCTGGTCAGCCCAGTGGATTATAGTGAAATCTTGGAATTGTGAGTCTCCTACCAAGTCCGAAGGTTCCAGAACCGTATGGGTGTGTCTAGTTATTCCCTTAGGTGACCAGGAAGATACTTCAGCATGGCCAGAGGTTACCAGGGAGATGTGTCAAAGGAAATACAACTTAAACCTCTGTCTGTTGGGCCAATCATATACCCACAACAACTTTTTCATCTTTCAAGGAAAAACTAGCCTACTGTAGAATAAGGAGTTTAGATATTTTTCCCATCACAGGAGTATTGACTGTAGTTTGGTCTTGAAATTTATAGGGATGATTAGAGAAGTCATTGAGTAGTGTATTGACGTGAGGAAAAACAAGGAAGCTGGTACAAAGTATGGATGATGGAGAGTTAAGTGAAATATGTCTGAAGCCTTCCTAGATAATAGCTGGACATATGAAGCACTCATAAATCTTGACAAGACAGATGTCACTCAAAAGCAGTTGGTCATCCAGCCTTAGCTCAATAGCCTCTACTACCAGGCTGATGTGACACAGTCTCCTTAGATAGATCATTTCACTTTTGTAAAGGTCTAATTATTAGAAAGGTTTTCAAAAAAGTATTAAACTTAAATATAACTTTACAATTTCCATCCATTACTCCTTTTCCATTGGCTCTGATCTGAAGCCAAACAGATCAAGTCTGATATATCTTCCACATGACAGCCTTTCATGTATTTGAAGCCATCTATCATATCTATTTAAATATCATGTTTTAATCTAGGTAAACTACTTTAGTGTTCTTTCCCTTTGGCAATATCAGTTTCTAGAACCAAAATCTCTACTAAAATTCAATTACATCTAACTTTCACAGAACATCCTTTAAGCCCATCAAAATTTATAAGGTGTCCCAGAGAGACACATAAGAAAGTATTGCATGTGCCATGGAGTTCCCTTTCAAATTCTCCCATTCTAGACTATTCTAGTTCCCAAGGTAGCATGAGAAAAGTTTAGAATAATCAGCAGAAACATACCTAACTGGAGCCTTTCAGAAGAAAAGTGGGGTCTGATTACTTTTTAAGCTTTAGGCAGGGGATATTAATCTAAGGTCCATGGGGGTCTAGAGATAAATTACTGGGGGTCCATGAGCTTAGATGTGGAAAAACTTCCATCTTGCAATATAAATGGTTTCCATTGCAATCCTTTATATTTTATTCTATGCATTTAAAATTAGATTTTTCTGAGAGGGATCCATAGACCTTTCACTAGATTGTCAAAGCGATACTTGGCACACACACACACACACACACACACACACACACACACACACACACAAAAGGTTAAGACATCCTGATCTAGAATATATTAATTAGGGCATCTTCATAACATAGAGATAAACTATGTACAGAAAAATAATTCTCACATGCATACATACATGAAATCAAATCCATCCTTTAAAGGAGGGATTGTGGGATGAGTATTTAAGGGATCAGTGATTTTAAAAATGTATATTCTAAGGGTCTTCTAAGGATGTCTGTGGGCTAGTAGTTATTTTATTTCTCTAATGAGTTCATAATTTACTTATGGCTAATAACACATCACTAGTAAGATATTAGTTCTCATCAAAGTGCTTTTCTTATTCATTCTGAAGGCCTTTCCCTACAGTGGCAAGTGGGAGCAAAAGGCACCTTTTTGGTCCAGGGAGATTTTTCAGCCTGCTAAAATCATCCATGCACTGAAAAACATTTGAAAGTGAGAGAAAAAGTATGATTGCCAGAGGATTGGCTTAGAAACCAGAAAGGCCAAGTACAAATCCTGACTTAGACCTCTTAGCAATGTGAGTACAACAAGTCGTGTGTTACTACCATGTGGTGCAAATGCATCATAGTGTGACGCGTGTCATTGCAGGATGAGTGTGACCCAGGCTGGCACTGTGGGTGCCATTGTGTGCATCACTATGTGACGATGCAGTTTGTGTGACGGAGTTGTATTTTATATGTTGTGTGATGCAGTTGTGTCATTGCAGGTAGTTTTGTGGCACAACCACAATGTTGTGTGATGCAAACAAGTCATTGTGTATTGTGCCATGATGCTGGTGTGATGCTGCATGGCCCAGGCCCAGAGTTGCGTATGATTGTGAGGTGCAGGCATGTCATCCATTGCATGTCTATTGTGTGATACTGGCTATTGTAGTGTGACATGAGTGTATCGTCACATGTTGTCATGTGAGGTTGACAGGCCACGTGTTCTTGGAGTGCAGGAAAGGCATTGTGTGTTATTACATGGTGACAGCATGTTGTGATGCAGATCCATCTTTACATGGAGCATGCATGTTATTGCTTGCTACATGTTACAAGTGTGCCACATCCCCATAGTGTTATAGTTGTGTTATTGCATGGCACTTGCATGTCGTACACCAATACTTGGTGCAGATGTGTCATTAAGTGGCACATGTGTTTAGGCATGTGTCATTGTGTAACAAAAGCATGTCATGTGCCATAGACTGTTATTCAGTGTCCTTACATGTTGCTACATGATATAGATCTGTTGTTGCCTTTCTTTGGGCTCCTGAGTATGGACTTCTCTTTATTTATTTTTTATTTGAGGTTGGCTTATAGCAAATACTCAGATACTCAGAGAAAGGAAGAGGTTGAGTGTGGGCAAAGCACAACTTTGTTCTGTGGGTTATTTCTATGGACTACATTTTTTTTGCTCCACATGTGAAATTAATATAAAAATGTGACCCCTTACCTGCATGCATGCATTAAGTAAGGATGCCAACAAGTTGTGTGATTAAAGGGCTACGTGGGCCCCTGGAGTAGTACGACTCTTCCTGCACAGGAGCTCCAGCTCTCTCTCTTCTCTGTAGTGCTTAACGCCCCCCTAGAACCTCTGCTGCGTACTAGATCCAGAAAAGTCCGGAAGATATTTTTCTTTTTAGTTCAGGCAGTCTGCTGATTATTCTCTCTCTGCCTCCCTCCTTCTCTCTCTCTTTCTCTCTCTCCCTCCCAATCTCTTTCTCTCTCAATTTCTCTCTGTCTCTGTCTCTGTCTCTCTCTCAATCTCTCTTTTCCTCTCAGTCTCTCTCTGTCTCTCTTGCTCTGTCTCTCTGTCTTGGTCAGTCTCTCTGTCTCTCTGTCTCTCTCTCGATCTTTCTCTTTCTTTCTCCAACTTTTACTAATAAATAATTATCAATTAATATACAGTCTCCAAGAAAAATTTAATCATTATATCCACAATTGAAGAACAGGTATGTGAAAAAGTCTGAAAAAGTGTGTGTGTGTGTGTGTGTGTGTGTGTGTGTGTGTGTGTAGGGTGTTGAGCAATGATGACCTGTGTCCTCCATGGGGTCCAGGACCTGAAAGGCTGACTATACCAATCTGCCTTTCTCTGAGAAATAGAGATCCCACTGTGTGCATCAAGATCTATCACCCTACCACCAAGCCGCTTCTTATATGGCAGCTATTTTCATGAATTAGTCTATCACGCAACAAGCATTTACTAAAGATCATCTTATTATGAATCAGGCATAGTGCCAAGCACTAAGGATATAAAGAAAAGGGAAAAGGAAAGAGAATAATTATTATATGCCCACTATATATCTCTACACAATAGATGTGCACTATGTTAAACACTTTACAAATATTTTCTCATTTCATCCTTGTAAAATCTCTGTAAGGGCTATTATTTTTTCCTATTTTACATTTGAAGAAACTGAGGTAGAGGTTAAATGACTTGGCCAACACAACCATTATCATCTGAGGTTACATTTGAATTCATGTCTTCCTGACTCCACTAACATCTGGCTAAATAAATAATTCCTAATCTCAAGGAACTTCTATTCTCATGGCATAAACAAAGTCTACAAAAATAGGTCTATTCAAGAGGGATACTGAACTGTTGTAAGATAGTCTATGGAGGGAAGGCAAAATCAGCCTGTTATAGGTCTAAAAGGATGATAAATAATACTCCTCACCATAACCACTAAACAAAACCACTGAGAGGGAACTGAGTACTCTCCTCTAATAGCATTTCTAGGTTCTGGTCCAAGTATGGATAGAGGTCACTAGGGAATAAGGTGAATAAAGAAGCTTCTACACCTGAATTATGGGAAGTGGTTGCTTTGGTTGAGACTGATCTGCATTTAAGAAATAACTTCTGGATTTTTATCCCATCAGGCCAAGCAGAAGAATGCTAGGACATATTTGGATATCTATCTACTTTCTGATTTCAGATTCAGCATTAGGGGGCACTTCTTCCCTCCTCCCCTCATTAGGAGTCCTTACTCTTTCCTAACTAATTTTTACCTTTTCTTATCCAGAGCAGTGGTATCACTGAGGAAAGTAAAAGAATAATAATGGATAGGAATTGAAGAGCACCCATAATTCTGGGAACTGAAGAACATTTAACTCCTCTTAGTAATGGTGGATGATAATCATAATGGCAATGGATTCAGTACTTAGTAGAGTCATATTGTTTTAGGACAGCTAGGTGGCACAGTGAATAGAGAGCCAGGCTAGGTAGGCATTAGGAGGACCTGATTCAAACCTGACCTCAGACACTTCCTAGTTCCGTGACCCTGGGCAAGTTACTTAACTCCCAAATTGATTACCTAGCCCTTGCTATTCTTATGTCTTAGAATTGATACTGACCCAGATGACAAGGGTTTAAAAAAAATTATACTACTTCAAGTATACAAATCCAGCTTCTTTGGTCCAAACCAAATCCTGTTGTTCTAAGGCCAAGAATTAGCTAATGCCAGATCTGTACCAAATGCCACAGGAGCAATGAATCCATTTACTTCCTCTGAGATTTCTATAAAGTGTAAATGGATATGTGCCATCAGTGATCACATACTTTTTTAAAAGTGTGTATTGTATATTGCTCAAATCCTGTGTGATATCTGGAACATTTAGTTTATATGCTCAAGTTGAGCTAAAGTTGAGAATGTACCATTGATATTTCAATGTATACCTAACTCTTCTTCCTTCTTGCATTTCTTTTCATTGCTATTTCCCTCAGTGATTTTTCTCTGGGGGACTTGGGAGTTAGATGAATGAAAAGATGTGAATGATTTCCTGGCTTTTGCTAGGGTCCACCATTGTTCTGGTAGGAAAGGAAGTATGGTGACAAGAGTAGGATTTGGAACGCTGGTAAAAGGGAAATAATTATCAGAATGCAGAACTAGAAATCCTGAAAGAGAAATAAAAAATCTAACTGGGCATCTTCAGTAGTTTTTTATTATTGGACTTCCAAATTAATTTCTGCTTGTCGTAATGACCTGAACCAAATTTTATAATTCAGCTTTCACATAGCCACTTAGAAAGTCAGGATAGGCAAACAACATTTGAAATACCATGAATAATAACAAGAAACATTGATAACATTTGTATATATAAGCCTAAAGGAAAAATTATCACTTTAAATAATTTACAGTTCTTTTTGTGTTTGGGCAAACATATGGAACAGTTAAATGCAGGTCAGTCTCTTTTCCATATTCTCTCTAAAGAAGCATTCCATTGTTTTAATACTTGCCAGATTTTGAATAAAGGAATGACTAGAAAGCAAGGACATCTAGAAGTTGACACTTCCAATTTCATGATTAAAGAAAAAAAGTTTAGTTATTGTAGGTATCTCAAAGGATTTTTGGGTACTTATGGATGAGGTAGAATTGTTTCTCTACTTTACATCATGCTTAAGAAGTTAAAAAGGCATCAAAGAAATGCAGAATGGAAAGCAATAGACTCCAATTAGACTAATTTGACTGGAATTTCCATTTTATTAACAGGCAAGAAAACTTCAAACAACAGAAAAATAAAACTTTTGAGAAGTGTTTTCCAAATCACCAGATCTGCTTCTAGCTGTTATGATTAAAATTCTCTAGGTACTGTATATTAATTTAAAATTATTTATTTATAAAAGAAAAAAAAGAAAAAATCATATTATCACCTGGACAAATTTAATTAATCTCAGTTTGTCATGCCAAAAACAGCTGCACCAAAAAGAATCTCGAGCCCCAAGAGAGAGACAAGAGCCAAACTACCCCCCCAACACCCCAATAAAAGACCTCTGCCTTCCTCAGTCCCTTCTCTTATAAAGTCATTAAAATCACTGCTTCTGCATTTCTCTGGTTGGACAGACTTAACCTCAGCCCAGGTCAGAACCAAGTCTTCAGCCAGGAGTCACATGGGACTAGAGGTCAGCCTCTTCTAGGTCAAGAGACCTCTGACATCCTCCATAGTATGCATACGTGGCCAGTCAAAGCATGGGGCTGATACTGACCAAAATGGGTTTTCAAATGGAATAAAGGATATAATTTATATTAAATTCACACATAGCCTAGATTACCATTCAGTCATGTAGGGGCCTGCTTCATCATCACCAACAACTGCTATCCAACTGCCCCCAAATATCAAATAAGCTTAGGAACCCTGGGAGTGGCAGTACTCCTACATTATGAGTCCTGCTTCCAGCCCAGACCTCAGAATCATCATATGGGGAAGCAACTCCGTAAAAGCAGCTCCCTGCCAACTGCCAGTAACTGGGCATGCAAGTTAGCCTAGTGCAAGCATCAGGGTCCCCTGAAGGAAAGCTAAGAGAAGCTGCAAGCTCCAGGGAAGTCAAACCACCACTTCAACTAACTTCTCCCCTCAGACTCTAAAAAAGTAAGCTTAGGACATTGAAAGCAGGATCCTTTGGAATAGCAAGGCTTCTAGCCTAGTGTCCTCAGCCATCATTCTAGGAAGCAATCCCAAGGGACATCCATCTTGGCACCCGAAGACTTAGACAATTCTTGACACCTTTGCCACTATCAAATTATTCAACATCAGAAAAGGATATCATCTTGCCAGTGGAAATGATGTTAAAGAAGTGTTGCGTTGTGTTTTGCTGCTGCACATGAAGTTACTTGCAGTTGAAACCTTCCAGAAACCTTCCTGTTGTCTTCCTCATTGGAATGTGAGCTTCTTCAGAGTAAGGACTAGCATACTTTCCTATATGTATCTACAATATGATACAAAACAAATACTTTAGTCATTCATTCATTCATTCACTCATTCATAGAAGTTTCTCTTTAGTCAGAGTTATCCAGAGTAACATAATGGAAACTTAGGTTTATCTAGGTACTTTATTGAATCTCCATGGCTATAAACTATGGGGAATGAGCTTTCTGTCTGTAAAAAGATCATATCCTTCAGTCTGAATAGCCTGAGTCTTTTCTATAGTTATTACCTCCTCAGAGTAAGTACTTAATAAATGTTTGTTGGCTGACATTCCAGATAGCTGCTCTTCCTCTTCCTTCAACCAGAGGAAGGCTGGGTATCCTTCAGATATCCTCAAGATAACAACAACCTTAAAATAGGATATTAAACAATACTAACAATTATTCAAAATACCTTTGAATGGTCTCCTATGTCCTCAAGGGATTGAAGACTTATTTCTCCATACTTGCTTTAAAGAGCTTAAAGCTAAAGTAAATGCCATAGAATGGATTAAGGAGGAGTGGGGAACTTCTTCATATCTTTAGATAGTAGGCTTCCAGCCCAAAAGGAAGCAAGAATATTCAGGGTAGTCAGTCCTCTGAAGTACAAGTGAAGGGGAAAAAACATTAGTCATAAGGAGATTCCAAAGGAAGATTTTTTGGAACAGGGACAAGTAATAAAAATATAATAATAATAATAACCAGCATTTACATGGCACTTTAAGGATTGAAAAATGTTTTACAAATATTATCTCATTTGATTCTCATTACAACTCTGGTTTGTAGGTTCTATTATGTAAAATGCAGAAATGAGTAGCCATATTTCTGGGGGTGCAAGCTGGCAGTTGCCACTTTGGAACACAGAACCTGGCAGAGCACCCAGGCCATGTTCCAGGGTGTCAGTTAAGGACAGAGTATAAAAGGGGGTCCTCTAAGCCCTGGGAGCTTCACTTCTCTGACTCACCTACAGGGTTAGGGAGGAAGGAGGTTTTTTGGGCCCCAGGGTGGTTTGGGAGTTTCTGTTAGGCAGGTAGAAACTAATTCAATTATTAGTCAAATATTCAACACTTCCTTGGCATAAACAACATCCTTACATACCAGCTACAGAAAACAGCTACAACCAAGAACAACTGTAACTGACCCACGGGCTTCTCAGCCTCCGGTCAGCAATAAACAACAGAGTTGGGTTTTTTCCTCAAGGTTGTCTCATTTACTCTGCACCTAGGGAACATCAACTAATGCTTCAAGATTGATCAACATCAACAATTTAGGCAAGGTCTTAGGGTTTCCTTCTTCCACATACCTACCCAACCTCCCCTCTGTTTAATTACAAATAAAACCTGGTTAACCTGGAGCCTAAACAATTTTGGAGCCTTGCTTACCTTACCATCAACCATCCTTTTAATAGCAGTCAGATTGGCATTACAACTTAATTGAGCAAGCCTCTCCAAGTCAGTTAATGCATTTCAATTGGAGGTTTCAGAAAGTTTCAGTCTGCTTCCTGGAAACATTTCTGTCTTGGCTGGATTGGTTCCAAGCCCTGGGCCTATTAGCAGAGAATCTTGGGCTTAAAGGTGACCTGACCCTGCTGCTGTGGGACATTATCTAATTCACATACAGCCCTGGTTTGGATTTCCCCCCTTTCCTATTCCAACATCAACATCTACCTAGGCCCCTTGGCTGCTCCTAAAGTACCCACATTACAATTATTATCTTCATTTTATATATTAGGAAACTGAGACATTCAGGGGTTGTGTTTTTCATAGACTTATAGGGTTAATAAATGTCTGAGGTAAAATTTGAACTCACATTTTCCAAAGTTCTATCCATTCTGAAAACTGGCTGCCTTTTAGAGCTGTATTTATCTATAAGTTTAAGTGACAAATCCTAAAAAAAAAATGTATTGTTGACATCCTGGCCTTTAAAAAAATATTATTGGTATTCACCAATGACTCCTTCCTTCCTACCCAGAACTCTACCTTGAAGTCAAAGTGAAAGAAATAACACATTGGCAATGAGTGTAAAACATCACTCATTTTGTACTTCTCTGTCTCTGTCTCTGTCTCTGTCTCTGTCTCTGTCTCTGTCTCTCTGTCTCTCTGTCTCTCTCTCTCTATCTCTCTCTCTCTCTCTCTCTCTCTCTCTCTCTCTATATATATATATATATATATATATATATATATATATATTGTCTACCACCTCTACCAAGGATATGTTAGGAACCCAGTGCATCAGTTTGCAAACCTTATCTACTACCTGAGAGGAGTTGGAAGTAACCTCATTGCTTACTGAAGTTCCAGGGTTCAATAGAACTTAAAATCCCAAGTGAAATGTTCAGTTCACTTCGATGGGCATCAGTTCAACAGGAAGAACTATGTTTGGATCCTGTATCAAATATTTAACTAGCTGTTCTCAATTTGCAATTCCACCAACAGTGTATTACCATCAATTTTTCCACATCCACTCCCATATTTATCATTTTCTTTTTTTTGTCATGTAGGCCAATCTAGTGAAAATAAGGCAGTATCTCAGAGCTATTTTATTTCTCTAATTAATAGTGATTAGGATATTTTTATATGACTTGCTAAGTTTAATTTCTTCAAATGAGAATTGCCTGTTCATGTTCTTTGACCATTTGTCAGTTGGGGAATGTTTTGTATTCCTTTAGATTTGACTCAGTTCTCAATATATTTGAGAAATGATGTCTTTATCAGAGATTTGCTAAGTATCATTTTAAGGTCTATAAAATGCTTTTATACAATTTTCTCACTTGCTCTTCTCAACAAACCTGTAAGGCAGGTACTACCATTATCTCCATTTTATAGATGAGGAAACCAAATCTATGAAATTTTAAGTGATTTGCACAATGTCATACAGCTAGTTAAATATTTGATACAGGATAATTCTTCCTGACTCAAAATACAGAATTCTCTCCATTTGGTTGACTCATTACCCCTAAAGTAAGATTTAAGATAAGGATTCTGATTTATAGAAATGGGGAAGTAGACAAAGTATTGTGGGAAGATGGCTGATGAGAGTGAGAAGCTTTTCTCATCCTCCTAAAACCTCCCACAAATAACCAAAGATAACTCCATAAAATCAACTTTAAAAGTGACAAAAATAGATATGACTCTGGAGTGAAGCTGAACAGCTAAGAAAAAACAGCAAGAAAGGTTTTGAACTTCCCCCAGCATAGTCCCTGTAGGCCCTGAAGGCAGGAACAGAACAAAAAGATGGAATCCACCAAGAAGTTCCAGAGGGCAGGATTAGCAACCACACTGTGTAAACTGAATCACTAGAGCCTGCTTCCCCCAGGGTACCACAGGAATCTGAATCCTCTGGGTGAGGACCCTGTCCGCATCTGTGGCTGCCTAGGCCCTCCACTGGTGACTGAAGGAGAGGACACCCTGAGTCAGCAGGCCTCAGGACCTAAGGGCTGGGGTTCAAGCCTCATTGCCAACAAATGAGGGATTTTGGAGGCCTGAAAAATACTGACTGGATGTATCTGGGGCTGTAGCTGTGAGGAAGGAGCTAGAGCTTTTGCTGAGGGACTTGGGTCCCAGTAGCTATTGTCATTCCCAGGAGAGTGAAGTTTCTGGTTGTTGCCATAGGGGGAGGTGGGCTGCCAGCTTGCAATTATAGTAATAGAACTGCTCAGAAGCTCTAGTTGGAGCACCTGAGGTCAATTACTTAGGGGTCTGAGTGAAGGACTCTGGAGTATATCTGACTCTGGACTATAAAACCTGCAATAACTAAATAGAATCCAGGAAAAACAAAACAAATCAAAACAAAACAAATACACACACAAAAAAATCTCCAAACCCAAAATAAAGTATATCAACAAAACAGGAACCCAGGGATTTTTGTCTGGGAAAAATAATTTATTGTTGTATTGTTCTTTCTTGCCTAAGTATTTTAGTGTGGTAAAAAAATGAACAGCTAGACTTAATTTCAGAAGTTCATAGTTTTCTGACGATAGAAGCAAAATGAGCCAAATTTACCCCTGAGAATACTCCATGTTATGAATTTAGGTTCATGAGAATACAGAGGACTCTAAGACATGGGCTGTAGAAGATTGTATTTATTATAATCATCAGTTTCTACATCTCATGATATGTTTTGAATGTGTTAAAATTGGGATGGCTACAGGACTTCCCATTGGAAATATTTGTTAGATAAATGACGCTGCAGGGGAGATAACATGCTTGTACATATACATGTAAAACACACAAGCAAAGCAGATATAAGATAACCTTTGGAAAACATGCAAAAGTAATTGAGGTGAGCAGGGAAATTCTCATGTAAATGAGCCTGAGATAAGTTGTAAAAGAAAACAAAAATTCGAAGAGTCAAAGATGAAGAAGGAGAGCATCCCAGGTATATAGGACAGCTAGTGCAAAGACATGCAACTGAGAGATGGAGAGATGGATTTCTTCCTTAAAGGGGAAATTAGAAACTAAGAACCAGGGATAGAGAGGAGAGGTGAACCCTTGGGAGATGAAGAGGTTCATAAGTGAGAGTGCAAAGAGAAAAGAAAAGAGGGCCTTGGGAGAACCCTTGAGGAGTACCTAGAGTTGGTAGCAAAACAAAAACTGAAATAAGACTAGCTAATTCATCTGTTCATTGTGCCTCTCTCTTCCCTCTGCTGAATCTCCCCCTTCCTTTATTGTCTACTTCTTTAACCCTCCCCAGTTTCTCACTCTTTAATCCTTTCACTTCCTCTTCTTTCTGTTGTCCTGGCTTCTCCAAATTAATTTGGACCCAGAAACAAGTGATAATAGTATTTCTAAAGATCATGCCTCTCTTCCTTCACCACAACTGACTTCTCTGATCAAATGTACAAATTATAATTCTCAAGTGGCTGATTTCATTTCATGCTGTAACTTATAAAACTGGTAAACACCAATTGCATGAGATTCATTTTGCAAGAGTTGGCTTTTCTTTTTCTTTCTCAGGGATTTCTCTCTCCTCTTGATGTGCAAGAGCATTTAAGTCCTTCATCCATTGCTGAGAGAATAAAACCCCAAATCTGAGCCTGTATAACCTCTTGTCACACATGTATTTGAGAGAGTGATACTTAAGGAAAATAGAAAATGACACTTTTTCCCCCTGGTCTTTTGAAGACAGAATGATTTCCCCCTTCATTTTACCAAAGAGATTCCTGGCTCATTTTCCTTAGCAAAGACTTTAAAGTGCATTAGGAAAAAAAGATAGAAAGAAAGAAAAGAAAATGAAAGAAAAAAAACTCATCAAACATCTTGTCCTCTGAGACAATGTCATCTGAGTTCAAAGGATGTACACAGCCCTGCCAAACTGATGTCTTGTTTCAATGATAAAGCCTTAGCCTGCACTTTCCACTGAGTGTTTGATACCGAGAAATCAAATCTGTTTTTATGTACACACTGATGATAGTTAAGCAAGGAAATTAGAAGAAATAATCTATTTTTGCAGGCATCCGGAAAAAAATCCCAATTAAAAAAATCCTATAATGAATCTTTAACTCAGTCACAGTTTTTCTCTTCAGTCTCTTAGTTCTTAAATCTGAAAACAGAAGCTTTATTTTTTCATACATCCTTTCGAATGACAGCGTTCCCAAATTATAGTAGCTGACAGAGCACTTTGAAGCTTGCAAAGTACCTTACATACATTATCTCATTGATTCTCATGACAGCATTGTGAGGTATGTACTACAGACACTAGTATCCCCATTCCATCTTGTTGTGCAGTCATTTTGGTCATGTCTAACTCTTTGTGACCCCATTTGGGGTTTTCTTGAGAAAGATACTGGAGAGGTTTGACATTTCTTGCTCCAGCTCATTTTGCTAATGAAGAACTGGGTCAAACAGCATTAAATGACCCCTTGCCTGTGGTCACATAGTTAGTAAAAGTCTGTGGTCAGATTTGAACTCAGGAAGAAGAGTCTTCCTGACTTCAGAACTGGCACTCTTTCCACTGCTCCAACTATTCTACCAATGTGAAGCCTGAGGATTATGGAGGTCAAATGACCTGCTCATTGTCACCTACCTTTTAAGCAGAGCATTTTTCTTCTAATGCCAACTAAGGTGCTTCTCCCTCTATCACATTTCCTCCTATCACATCCTCAATGACATATGCCCAGCTTCTGTAAATAGTGTCTTGTTTAGGTTTTCATTAAGCTAAGGGGCTAACACTATGCTCAAAAGACAGTGTCTGGAAATATATATAGGAGAAAGAAAAAAATAGAATAGTGGAATTTTGCAGAAAGAGCGTAGTTGTGGTTATATTGCAGACAAAGCCATGAGTGATTATCACAGCAAAGATGGCATGTAACCTATCTTCCTACCCTTTAAACACTAACCAAATACTCTTTTGGGTGAAGCCATGGCAACCAGCCCCTATTTTGGAGAACAATGCACTAGGGGGGTCTACAAACATCTTTTGGACTACTGCTTGCTCATTTTAATCTCTTCACTACTTTTTATTTATTTATTTATTTTTTTAAACCCTTAACTTCTGTGTATTGGTTCCTTGGTGGAAGAGTGGTAAGGGTGGGCAATGGGGGTCAAGTGACTTGCCCAGGGTCACACAGCTGGGAAGTGTCTGAGGCTAGATTTGAACCTAGGACCTCCCGTCTCTAGGCCTGACTCTCAATCCACTGAGCTACCCAGCTGCCCCTCTTCACTACTTTTTAATAAAAACTTTATTTTGTATCATTGTAAACAACATGCCTGAAAGTAAAGAATTGCCCTCCATGTATTGGGGGTTCACTGCTTAAATTTTCCCAGATTTTCTGAATGGGCACTAATTAGACAAAGGAATGAGAAAATACCTTGAATCTTACACTTCCACTCCTCAGACCTCCCACAGAGAGTATCTGGGCTCTGTGCATTACAAAAGTCTCTGGCATAATATCAATATTTTTTTTCTATTTGAAAGGGAATATTTCTTTAATTGTTCCCATAAAATATTATGAGGCTTTATAAAAAGATAATAAAAATGATCACCTTCATATGTAATGTCTTCGCATATCTCATGTTTTCTCTTTCCAATATTTCTTTCACCAACCAAGTCTTTCCTTTGATCAAAATCCTCATTAATCCCCCATTTCCTTTAAGAAAAAATACCAACACCTCAGCTTGGCATTTAAGATCCACACCAAACAAGCTTTCCAGTGTCATTTCATATTTATTCCCCTTTATACAGTCTATATTCCAAAGTGAGCAACCAGCTGTTCCCAAATTCAACTTCCTCCCTCCTTCCTCCATGCCTTCACATAATTTCTCTCCCACAGCTCAAATTGGTCCCCTTCTCAACTCTGCCTCTCATTACCTCCTTCCTTCAGAGTTTAGCTCAAGCAATGCCTCTTCTCTGAAATCCTCCCCCATCTGCCAATTGTTAGGGCTCTTACATTGACTTATCTAGATCCATAATGTATTTCCCCATATCACACATGAATGTAAGTATAATATCCACCAGCTGTCCCCACTCAGTCCTTTTAAGATTGTCCTATCCATTAATCGACAAGCATTTCTTAAGTAACTACAACTGTTAAGAACTAGAGATAAAAACAAAAAAGTGTGATGGATAGTCCTATCTTATTGGGCTGGGGAAAGAGGAAAATTCAACATGTTCACAGATGAATGAATACAGAAGATATATAAATATACATATCTATATCTACAGAGATATAAAATCTATACAGTGGGAGTGGACATTAACAATTGGGGGAATTCAGGAAAGATCTCTTGAAGGAGATGAAATTTGTGCAGCGTTTCATTAGGTACTAGCAGTTCCAAGAGATAGAAATAAGGAACCAGGGCATTCCAAGTCAAACCAAGAAGCATTTATTAAATGTCTAATTATGTGCCAGCCACTCTTTTAAGGACTGGACTAAGCTAGCATTTATATGACTTTAAACTTTGCAAAGCACTTTACAAATATTATCTCATTTTATCCTCACCCTGGGATATAGATGCTATTATTATCTCCCTTTTACAGATGAGAAAAAAGAGAGGTTAAATTATTTGCCAAGAGTCACACAGCTACTAAGAGAGGCTAGATTTGAGCTCAGATCTTCCCTGCTCTATTCACTGAGCCTACTAATTTCTGCCAATGAACTGGATGAATGATGCGGTTTTAGTATATATGGCTCCCTTCTCCCTATAAGGAGTGTTATAGTAAGTCAATTAAGGAATTGTAAAAGCATTGGTACACAATATTAAGAATGCAGTTGAAATTCAATAATAAATTTGTATTGGATTCCACCAGCATTTAGTAGCAGAAAAGGAAGCATAGAAGACAGGTAGTATGATCAATCCAAGGAACAAGTAACATAATGCAACTTCATATATCTGCACCGTTCAGAACTGGACGTGATATAAGAAAATACAAATGAAACCAAGAGCTGTCTTTGGTTCCTTCTCTTACTTTAAGGACAGCAAGAGAAGTCTATCAGTTTGCAAAGCACTGTCTCTATAACCATGCTGCACAGTAGCATGTTATTCACATTTTACATAGGGGGAAACTGAGGCTCAAATAAGATTAAATTCCTTGTTCTTCATCATAGTACTAATCTGTGTTTGAGGTAGGACTTGAACTCAGACCTCCTGACTTTATTTCCAGAAATTTCTAGAATTCTTTCCAATGCACCAAGCCAGCTGACTTTCTGACCTTCCTGGTATATAAATTACACAGCATTGAAGAGAAGTTGGATTAAACTATCCTGAAGACAATTTTAATCCAATTATAGGGAAATTAAACATCTAGTTAGGTGAGACTAATCTTCATTGCTAGCTTCAGGTCAGGAGGTTTATAACCTTTCAGAAAAGGGGTGCAAAATTTCCAGTCATTTTATTTCAGGCATAGGTGGAAAGATGGGGAAGTGGAAACAGATTGTCAAGGGGCATCAGGAAAGCCATCACATTCCTCTAGCGATGCATTTAAGTGGTGAAGTTTACCTTTTCCATCTAAGTATGGACATTCTCCTATTTATATCAGCCTAAAAACAGTCTTGCATATATATTCTAAAAGTTCAATGGAATGTTCTTCACTCTCTTATCAGATTTACTTTTGCTTCCCTGAATAAGAAGAGGGATAGAATTAGGAGAGATACATCCAATCTAGAAAAAGACAGTACTTGGCTTCAAAATTTCCCCTGGCTTCTATCCTTAGGGACACCCAGGCAGGAGATTGAAGTTCCCAATACAATAATGCTGCTGCCTGCTCCAATCCCTATCCTTTTCTTCACTTTGTAAACAATTCTCAACATGACTCCACTCCTTCCTCTGTTCCCTATTTGACTGAAGGTTTCTCATGCAATTTAGGAATTGGACTTTTCAGCCAGAAATCCCACCATCTTACCTACCCAAAGCCCCTCCCCACCAAATAAAATTAGAATGACTGTTACTAAGAAACTTGTCAGTCCCTCAGGCATCAGACCACCCAAACTGCCACAGCTGTTTCTATTAAGTGCCTCAGAGGCAAGACTGCTGGGAGAGAACTTTGCCTATAAGCACAGCTTAATGTGGCCAATGCTTCTCTATTCACCTGACCACAGGCACTATAAAGACTAGCAGGTCCCACTCACTGACAGAATAATTACTACCATGTGTATAAGAGCTTGCCAGCCCTGAGGAGCTGGCAGATATCTTGATGATCATTATTTTAAAATTCTAACCTGGAATCCTTCAAGCTGATAGATAACTTATTCTTTGCTTAGATCTGGAGATTGTGTTTATTTTAATTTTGTTTTCTTGTTTGATGCTCAAATCATAATGATCTAGGTAGTACAAGTGTTATTATACCCATTTCATAGATAACGAAACTAAAGTGCATGCAAGATTAAATAATTTTCCTATGGTCAGAAAGCAAATAAATGCCAGATTCCAGGATTCTGAACCAAGTGTTCTCACTCTAAATCAAGGCACCAAACTAGGGTAGGATATCCACTGTATTAGGACTGAGCCTCCAGTATTGGCACCAGTTGCTGTTATCTAGTAGAAATAGAGATAATTCAAAGAATATCTTTTTCCTGAACTATTTACGATTCACAGCAGCTTTCTTCGTTTCTTGAGTTCAGGTACCACGTCCAGTCTTCATTCTCTACACTTGGCAGCCATGCTTCAGATGCTTTCTCCCTCAGCCCCAGCATCTCCATTCTCCTGCTGGGGAGGAGTACATATTAGACCTTTGTTCAGGGAAAGGCTCAGACCAGCTGACCTTTATTTTCCCTCTTTGGAGTACTTCTTAACCTTCTCCCAATCCAAGCTTTTCAGAACCCTTTTTTATGTCATCTTCCCTATTTAGAATATAAACTCTTGGTAGGCAGGGATCGTCTTTTGCTGATATTTTGTGATCCTTAGCACAGTGCCTGATGCATATTAAGCACTTACTAAATACTCATTGCTTCATTTACTTGACTTGGCTAGAATGAAGAATTTTATGGACTATTGTCAGAGAGAGTTATCATCATCTCTGCTTCTATTTTACTTTGGAATTTTATTATGGAGCCCTGTGGTCCTACTTGTGTTGAAATGAGTTTGGAAGTCTCTGAGGGGTGGTCTCATGTTAGTGGTTAATCACTGATTAGGGTTGAGGCTCATAGACTCTTTCCAGACCTACCAAAGTGAGATCTCCTTTTACTTGAGGAAATAGTCATAAATGACACTTGAATAGCGAAAGAAGAATCCCAACCACTGAATTTTGAGTTGAAGGACATGCAGGTAAAATAGAGAATAATCCATTGTTAGGGAGCCAATTTATTAACTGAGGAGAGAAAAAAGGCTATGCAGACAAGGAAATTATATAAAACAAATCTGAAACAGGAGGCTTTATTAGGTGGCACATTAAAAGAAAGACACACTCCTCTGTCTTTGAATCTTCCAGAGCCCTAGGATAGTGTTCTATACATAAGTACCTAACACATTTTTGTTAAATGAAATTCTTGTTATTACTAAGAGAGTAGAGAGAGTTACCTACTTCCTTTTGTGTAAAATTCCCAAAAAAGGGGTTCTGGGCTAATCTTGATAGATAATACTTGCTGATGTCATTAAAAAAAAGTTAGATGAAATTTGTAATTATGGTAAGAATATGAGACTAGTATACTGAAGTATATACATATATAATATACAATCCATAATGTATGCATTTTCTTACATAATATAGTTTACATATAATATACACACATATAACATATATGTAATATGTACATGTATATGTGAATATACAAACACACATATATATATATTGAAATGGAAAATGATGGAGTATTCAAAGCATGTCTGACAGCTGGAAGACCAGGATGCCACAATCCAGAGTCCAATCCGTTATTAGAAAAAAGTTGTTACTCATTTTTCTTGAAGCCATATGCCCATGTATTTTAGGTTATCTAATTGACAGACTAATATAACTTTAATTCACGCTCACCTGTTGTTTCAGGTAAGAGTAAAAGGAAGTTTTCTTAGTCATAGGAGTCCATAAAGGACAGAGGGCCACTTCATTTGGACAAAGTTTCCCTGCCTCTGTTTTGGCCAAGCTCATCTTCTGGTCAGAAGCCAGAGAGAGAGAAAGCAATTCCTGCCTCCTTAGAGGCTAGCTGTTGTACTTAGGCCATTAGGAAGCTATGTCAATGATGGGAGCCTTAGTCTTGAGCCAGTAGTTATAAGGACAGTTTCAAAAGCTTTGAAGGAAAAACTGCCCTCATCTGGCACGCTTCTATCACATCGTGACGTAGCTATTGGTATGATGTAGGGATTTGTGGAGGAGTCTGAGGGGTGACTGGCTCTCTTTTCTGAATTTGTGATCATGAAAAAGAAATTGAAACTTTTGATGAAAGCAGCAGGAATGGCAGGAGATTTTGCTACTAAACATTTCAGGAAGAGCACTATCCCAGTGAAGAGCAAGGAAATGAGATGACTAGCTGTGGAAGAGCTGTCATACGGTATTCAGTAGCAATGTGTCATGCTTGAAGAAAGTCAAGCTAGGGCTAAATCAGCTGAGTTTTAGCCCTTCACTGAGTTCCCTGCTGGGACTTCAGACCCAAAAGACATCTATCTCTGTGCAAGTTACACTTGGTACATTTGGACAGAGAAAAAGCAATATAGCATACAGGCAACATTTTAATATTTAATCCCGTAAAATTGTGTAGATATGTTGGTAGATGCATGAGTGACAAACGCTTTGACTAACATTTAATTTTTGTAATGAAATATGATTCACTATGGCAAGAATTACTAAATATCCTAGATTAAAATTTGATTTTTGTCTCCATTGTCTATATGTCTACCTTGCAGAAACATTCCAGTATTTAGAAAAAAGTTGGTAGTAACAATGACCCATTATCATACCCCTTCTTTATAAAAAGGTTCTCCATCTCATTTAGATATGTAGCCACAGGTATGCCTAGGAAAAGTATACCGATATTCTAATATTCCCTATACACAGACGTATATCTCTAGTTAGTGTGAGTGGCTCTATTTAGAGATTCCCATGAAAAGACCTTTTCTGTCATTCATTGCAACTGAAGGTCACTGATTGCATTTTTGTAATCCATTTTAATCCCTTTGTAAAATTTATTTATAGGCTAGTGATTTTAGGTAGTGCTTTGCGTAGGTAAGCCTTTTATGTTTTTAAGATGTCCAGAGAGACAAGTTTTCTATGCATCTGATCGCAACGTATATCAAGGCCTTAATATGCCTGGGTAGGTAGAAAAAAATGTAGCTCCATTCAAGAACTGTGTGTTCTGTATGCGTAATCAACTAATATAATAACTTATCAACCTCACTTAATAAAATTTTAAATGCAAGATCTGTTTCTTATTTTTAAAGTCTTTTCATAATGTTTGATTAATTGCTTAAAACTGAATACAAAGATAAAGGGAACTTTGAAATCCATACCTTGGAGTATTAACATGTACTCAGGACTTGATGTAAATGTCAGAGGAAGAAAGAGATCTAATGAACTCTTTATTGCTGAAATACTGTATAGTAGCTGAATAGAATTGCAAATGCCATGGAGCTGAGCACTAACATTTGATCCTGAAGCAAAATAATCATGGAAACGTTGACTTACTATATGAACTTTAGTGCGGTGTTTTATGATATCTTGCTTGTGTCCATGGAAGCAATTTACCCCAGTAGCGGCCACGTTGTGGCTAGTCATTTTAGTGTGGTTTAGCATTTTCTACTAAGGTTAGAAAATTGTCCAGAAAATAATATGTTTAGCCCGTGGAGCCTTTTCTTTCTGACAAATTACAGCCCCATAAGTTTTCATTTTCCCCAATGTCTTCCCTGCTATAATAATGGCTTCAGGATTTAAATCCTTTGCTGTTATTGTGACTTCAAAGCCTTAAAACGGCAATTGAATGAGGCAGTTCATCTGTCATTATTCAAATATGAAGCAATTATGATGAAATAAAGATAGAATTCCATTGAGAAATACTCCAATCAATTTTCACTTATATTTAACTAGAAACATAAAACGATACTTAGAAGACTAAGTTTAGGTAATAAAAATGAAGAATAAAAAACCATGAATTACTGATCTATAACATACTCATTTATGAAGGTTACAGGCCATGTAAATAAAATGTGTCACAAATATTGATGGGAAGTTGAGTGTATGATAAAAACTATTGCTTAACTCATTGAAACTGTGCCCAACCTCATCTTGTCCATTGGAGGTCAATATCAAACATAGTTTCGCACCAGAACCCAAATACATCAATATCATTTTCATGGAACCCAAGAGACGAATCTATTGGGTTTCTCCACTTAATTTTCATGAAAATAGGTCAGGTAAAATGGTATAAAACACAATATCCAAAACATTTGTTTCATTTTCTGCTAATGAGACAGTTTGTTCTGCTTTATCAATGTCTTCTGCATAGTTGTCAGCATTCCTTTGCCTCTAAAATGTGCTGCCTTTAAGTTTAGCATCTTCCTATTGGTTTTCATCTAAATTTGGAACTGCCTTAGTCTTAGTCTTTGACTAAGCAAATTGACCCTAGGAGACCACTAATAAAAAGCTCAGCCATGTTTCAAATGGAAATAAGGACAGAAGCAAAGTGAAATATAAAAACATAACATAATTCAAAATGTCAAAAGTACATTTTTTATTTATAATGTTCATATTCATTTTTTATAGGATCACAGGGTTTTGAGCTAGAAGGGACCATAGAAATCATTTAGTACAACCCTTTCATTTTACAGATGAGCAAACTGAGGCCCAGAAAGTTTGAAATGCTGAATTTAATGATGACTTTAGGGAATGCATAGTGGAGGAAAGTTGTTGATAAAGGACAATGATGTGAAGTTTAAGTTTATGAATTTGTATTAACATGAGAGTACATGTTAGATTACCTTTTTAAAAAATATTCAAAAAAGATTATATTCAAATTAGGGATGATTAATGAATACAGTTTTTGATTAGCCTGTAAAAAGATGCATAAAAATGGATGATTTCTCTCCTTAGATGTATAGAATTACTAAAAGGATCAAAAGAATATTTGCCTTTTTAAAAAATGAAATGTGTTAATTATTGTCTTAAGTCCTTACGATAATATTTTTCTTCATTTTCCCCAACAAACTATTGCCATTATTCCTTTTATCTCAATGGAAAATGTGTGTGTGTGTGTGTGTATCTACATACTCACCCACATATATACACATATACAAATGTATGTGTATGTATATGGCTGTTAAAAGGGCTATTATTGGGGGCAGCTGGGTGGCTCAGTGGATTGAGAGCCTAGAGACAGGAGGTCCTAGTTTCAAATCTGACCTCAGATACTTCCTAGCTGTGTGGCCCTGGGCAAGTCACTTA